>NC_062541.1:5165543-5465543 GCF_022655615.1 Tachysurus fulvidraco | reverse complement strand
CAGGTTACTGCAGGACTTTCTGCGTGATGACACTCAGGTTCAACTCAAAAACCTTGAGGCCAGACTGAAAAACTCTGAACTTACAACGGTGAGTGACTCTTGTGCTTATAAATAAAAACACAAAAGTGGTGACTGAACGTCTTCCTCATGTTCTCGCTGTTTATTTTAGGAGGTTTACACATCTGAAGTGAAAGCTGTGCTGAAGAAGGTTTTAAGTTTGGGCAAGGAAGGTCACGGCGATGGGGCAGAGCAGAACGGGCACTCGAATGGCTTCTCTGAAAATGGATCTCATAAAGATAACTGTGAAAAAGAGAGAGCCATGGAAACTCAGGATCAAGGAGGAACCATGAAGTCACCCAGCACATCAAAGGCAAGGGGTGGCAGACGCAGCAAAGCGGACTCTGAGCTTAAAAGTGAGTAATTGATTTTTGTTGCAGTCCAGTTGTGGGTTTTTTTTTCCCCTCAACTAATTGCCTTCAATTTGAACTTTTTCTCTGATCCAAACGGCAGAATCTCCTGCAAGCTCAAGGGTCACACGCAACTCTGGAAAACAACAAACGATCGTGTCAATGTTTTCAAGAGTGTAAGGACAATATCTGAAATGGATTAAAATTAATTTTTTTTTATATATATATATATGCTATGACTAGTTTGAAATGTCTCCTGCAGGCCCAAGCGCAAGTCTGATGAGGTGAATAACGAAGCTACAAATGGTGATGCAGAGGTTAACACTGAGGAAAATGATGCTGAGGAGGTAATAGTGTGTTTTCTTGTGTTATGTGCTAAAGTCTGATTTTGAATTAACTAATTTGTTTTTTTTTATAAATGAAGACCCGTGAAGAAAAGCGTCTTAAAACAGAAGTGGACGAGAAGTAGGTTTAAAATTAATTGTACTTGTCATTCAAGTCTTTAAGGCACTCGGTTGTGAGAAGGCAGCATTAATGCCATGATGCTTGAAAGGATTTTTTATTTTACTTCTCAGACAAACCACTGAAAACTCCAATGCTGAGAAGACCAAGCCTTTGAACACAGCCAAGGTGTGATGTTTTTCATTTCACTTAACTTTTACCTGTTGTCTGTCCAGCATGTTGTCCTGATGTACGCCAATTCACAAACCTCTAACATTTTTGTTTTCTGCTATTTCAGACTCCTCCCCCCAAGTGTCCTGATTGCAGGCAGTACCTGGATGACTCTGACCTGAAGTTTTTTCAGGGAGATCCTGATGATGCGGTAACATTTGGTTCCCATCCCATTTTAGAGCTGGTGGAAAAAATAAAATCCTTATTTTCTTGTATCTTATTGGCAGCTTGATGAACCTGAGATGTTAACAGATGAGCGTCTCTCGTTGTTCGATTCGAATGAAGATGGGTTTGAAAGTTATGAAGATTTGCCTCAACACAAAATTACTAACTTTAGGTAAGAGGAGAAGGGGTTTACTGAGATCTTTTCAATCCCTCAATTTTCCATTTGCTATATTATTTTCTTTTGATTTTGTTCAGTGTCTATGACAAACGTGGCCACCTGTGTCCTTTTGATTCTGGACTCATCGAGAAGAATGTTGAATTGTACTTCAGTTGTGCAGTCAAGCCCATCTATGATGACAATCCTTGTATGGATGGTACGTTCGGATGATCCACCAATGCTAAATGAGGTATATTTGTCTCCTTATGTATGAAATGCTATATTTGTGTCTCCAAGGTGGTGTACCTGCCAAAAAGCTGGGTCCAATCAATGCCTGGTGGATCACTGGCTTTGATGGAGGAGAGAAAGCTCTGATTGGCTTCACCACAGGTAGTTTTATGAGGTGTCATTTTTAAATCTATTGTAATCAGTGTTTTGCTTTGGCTGCTCATGGTTTGTCTGTTGCTCTACAGCGTTTGCTGACTACATCCTGATGGAGCCGAGTGAGGAATACTCTCTGATCTTTGCCCTGATGCAGGAGAAAATCTACATGAGTAAGATTGTGGTTGAGTTTCTTCAGAAGAACCAAGATGCTTCATATGAGGACCTCCTGAACAAAATTGAGGTTGGTGTTTTTAAAATTTCATTGAGTTAATGAAAAGGAGTTCGGCGGTTTTCAGAAAGGGTTCTGTTATCCCTTTACAGACCACAGTCCCCCCAGCTGGACTGAACTTCAATCGCTTCACTGAGGACACACTTTTGCGCCATGCCCAGTTTGTCGTGGAGCAGGTAGAGAGCTACGATGAGGCCGGAGACTCTGACGAACAGCCCATCATTGTAACCCCATGCATGAGAGACCTAATCAAATTGGCTGGAGTCACCCTGGGCAAGAGGTAGGCTGGGGCAAATGGGGGGGTGTATTAGATTTAGCACTGTAACGGCAGTTAAGGCTGTGTTCAATAGATTTGGCCTCTTGTGTGGGAAGTTGTATAGGAGTTGTTGTGGTGGTTATTAAAAAAAAAAGGTTGTTCTTTAACTGTTTGAACATTTTCTGGACCAATTAACATGCCAAGAAAATTTTGAAGCTCTTTGGTTTTCTGGTTTTCTTTTGGACCCAAGATACTGTAAATTGTATGTATGGTATGCAATATCTAGGAAAGTTCTAAAATTTCTTGACCTGTAGATGGGCATTTGTATTTTCTCTCAATCTAAAGCTGATTTTTCACCTTTTGTTCAATTACTGTTTGTCAAATTTGATGTGGGTTTGGGTTCAGTTTTACAAATGGGTTGTTTGCTGCTTGTGCCATGTTGATGTCTAATGCTTCTCTGGCATTCCCTAATGCAGCATGCTGCTCTACTGGTAGGTAAACTTCTTAATTTGCGCCTCTGGATTGCTTGTGTGGGTTTTTTTTTTTTTTTTAATGCTGACATGTAGTAGGAAGTACTGATTGGCTGTAAGGGATGGGTGATGTATCAGTCACACTGCTCATAATTTACTTTCTCATTATGGTGTTTGAAACAGCTCTGTAGAGTAGGGGTGTTTTTATTTTTGTCCACAAGCAGGTGCTGTCAGTACAGGTTTTTATACCAACAAAGATTTAAAAATCCCTGCTTGTAGTTTTGGAAATTTAAGATGTTTTTAATAGAGTTTCAATAAAGCTTGCATCACCCTGCCTGCCCAAGCTTAGATTTTTATTTTCCCATCATTAAAAAATGCATGTCTTCATTTCTGTTTAGGCAGTAAGGGTCATTCAGCTGTATTTGTGTTAAAAATGTGGGTCCCTTCATTCAATTTTACTCTGCTTTTCCAGGCGAGCAGCAAGAAGACAAGCTATTCGTCATCCAACAAAGATTGAGAAGGATGTCAAGGGTCCAACAAAAGCTACCACAACAAAGCTTGTGTACCAGATCTTTGATGCCTTCTTTGCAGAGCAGATTGAGCAGAATAATAAAGAGGGTGGAGTCAAGAGACAGCGCTGTGGGGTTTGTGAGGTGAGCTTTAACTTGTGTTCAAACCTTGTATAAGTAGTATCAATCTATACCTTTTGATTTTCACTATTCGGACGTGTTTTTATATATATATATATATCCTTTACATGGCTGCAATTTCTTGGTTTCATTTATCCCCTATTCATGGCGTACTACAGGGTGTCCCAAAAGCATTCATGGTTTGAGGTTGTGAGCAAGCATATTCCCTGAAAATCTTTTTAAATTTGGCCACATGGGCTTGGTTATGGGTTTGCCATGACATTCAGTTTGTATTAATAATGACTGAATAAGTTTTTACTGTATTCCCTCTAGGTGTGCCAAGCCCCTGATTGTGGTAAATGCTCTACATGTAAGGACATGATCAAATTTGGAGGCAGTGGTCGCAGCAAGCAGGCCTGTCAAAAGAGGAGGTATACATAATTGCCACAAAGATCGAACAAAACCATGTGTGAAAAATAAATAAAATGGAATCTTAACTCCACTCTATTTCTGAGATTTTGTGGGGGGTAATATTGCGGCATGGAAAGTTTTAATGTTCAATTGGACAGTCTCTGGAATTTGTGCCATGCTTTAAGCATAGGCTTATCTTTAAATGAGTCAGTGTATAACATCCTGGGAACCTAGTAGTGTGTTCTCATACTTTCCACAGCATGTTTTGGTTGTGAGTAATACTAATGAACACCAGATACCATTTCAGTTAAACAGTCTTTGTCTATTCGAGGGAGAAATGGTACGAACGTCTTTTTGCTCATAAGTTTAATGTGTCTAAGTGTACTACTTGTAAGTGCAGGTAAACAGATAAAATGCATTTTATCCAGGTGCCCCAACATGGCAGTGAAGGAAGCAGAGGATGATGAAAATATTGATGAGGATGATGTCTTGCCACTTAAAGACGCATCAAAGATTATGTCCCAAGCTAAGAAAAAGCAGACCAAGAATAAGATCACTTGGGTGGGAGACCCCATTAAGGTATGTATACATTAGATGGTTAGTACCACTTTACAGCCTTGGTTGCATTCTTGTTGAATGGTTTATTTAAATGCTCCCACAGACAGAAGGAAAACGTGACTACTATATGAAAGTACGTGTGGAAAATGAGGTGCTGGAAGTTGGAGACTGTGTGTCTGTTAGCCCGGATGACCCATCTCATGCCCTATACCTCGCCAGGTAACTGGTGCTCTTTATTTGCCTGAAAGGCCATTTTACTTTCAAAATGCTCTCAAACTGAAAAGGAATATTTGGGTGATGAAAAACTAATGCTGAAAATCTTATACTTTGAGTTAGCTGTATTGTGTGTTAAGTATGAAAATTTAAATATGAATTGATCACATTTTAGATCCTTTTTTTTTTTTTTGGTAGGTAAGAGAAATGATTGAGTAAAAATCAGATCAGTAATCTTAGAATTTTTCATGTCCTGTTCTTAGTTATAGTCAGGTTTGTTTCCAAGTTGTCTCTAAGGATGTAGTTCAAAGGTTGCCTGGCATTGAAGTTTTACTTGTGGTGGTTATTTTTTAAAGGATTACAGCTTTATGGGAGGAAGATGAGAAGATGTTTCACGCGCACTGGTTCTGCCGTGGAACAGACACAGTTCTTGGCGAGTCCTCAGACCCTCTGGAGCTTTTCCTTGTGGATGAGTGTGAGGACATGCAGCTGAGCTTTGTGCATGGCAAAGTTAATGTGCTATACAAGGCCCCCTCAGATGACTGGTTCATGGAGGTGTGATTGCTTGCTCTTTGACTTTTTACTACACACAGCTGATTTCCACTGGATTTTATGCTGAGATTTAACTGCCAAATTATGAAATATAGAAAATTTGCCATTAGGCTTATTGGCTTTGAGAGTACAGACTGATATAATAGAAATGGAAGTTTAATTACAAGGAGACCGACAGATGATGAATTTGCTCAGTCATGGATATTCAGTGTGAAGTTTTTGTACATTTAGTTTCATTTATTTATTTTATATATATTAAATGTGTGTTTAAACTAGTTACTTTTTCTCTCTCTCAGGGTGGACTTATTGATGTCATAAAAGTCATTGAGGATGATGGAAAAAGTTTCTTTTATCAGCTCTGGTATGATGGGGAGTTTGCTCGTTTTGAGACACCACCCAAGGTCGTCCCAGAGGAAGACTCCAAATACAAGTTCGTTTTGGATATTTATTAACATTAGAATAAAATTGGTCAGTTTATTTGTTAAGCCAATAATTATGAATTAGTTCATGCAGAGGGCTTTTGATTTAATTTTAACCATATTGTGCTTAAATGCAGGTTCTGTGCCAGCTGCACTAGAAATGCAGAGCAACAGGATCAAGAGGTGCCTCGTGTAGTTGATCCCCTCGATGAGGAGAATGACACTAAGGTCTTGTATTCCCTGGCTTGCCTGAAGGGGGAGCAGTACAGAGTGGGAGATGGTGTATACTTGAAACCTGAGGCTTTCAACTTTGGGTAAGTGAAGAACAAAGCAAATTTAGTCCACAAATACATTTTAAAAACTTTTCTGCCAAATGTCTATAAGTTGTACAGCAGTCACCACTTAATTGAATCAAATTGTTTAAATCTGGTGTGGAAGATAAATACTGTAAAAACACTCATTTTGATTTGTCTAATTAAACCGTACCAGAAGATCTGATCATATTTGGACTTTTATTTTTATTTGAACTGGTCTGAGGTTAAACCCATAATCTGAATAAATCTGCTGACCAGAATCTGTTCCTTTTGTCAGTTGGCACTTTTGACAATTGATCTGTATACCAGGGTGAAATCTGCAAGCCCGGCAAAACGTCCTCATCGTAAAGAGGATGTGGATGAGGACCTTTATCCAGAATACTACAGGAAATCCTCAGACTACATTAAGGGATCCAATCTGGATGCTCCAGAGCCATTCCGTATTGGTCGAATTAAAGAGATTTATTGTACAAAGCGCAGCAATGGCAAGCCAGATGCATCAGAAGTCAAACTACGCATCTACAAATTCTACCGGCAAGTATTCATGAACAATGCAAATGAACATCAGTCCATAAGCTGCATACTGATAACTATTAATTCTTTCTGGTTTGTAAGGTGGCATTTGTATTGTACATAAATTTTAACACCATTCTTTTCAGACCAGAGAACACCCACAAGGGGCCAAAGGCAGGCTACCACACTGATGTAAACCTACTTTACTGGAGTGATGAAGAGGCGTCTGTGAACATGGTCGATGTACTCGGTCGCTGTCGTGTAGAGTATGGTGAAGACCTGGTGGAGAATGTGCAGGAGTACTCCAGTGGTGGACCTGATCGGTTTTACTTCCTAGAGGTAAAACTGTAGCCAACTTGCTATCCTTTTTACTATGCATTTGTGTGGTAATAGCAGCTCATCGCACCACCGTTTTCAGTAATGTTCATCAATAACTTTGATAACTTTATTGTAATAAGCACTGTCCCTCCTTTATGTGAGATTTAAAAAAAATTATGCCAAAGATTGCAGAGATTATTTTGCAGAACTAATTCTATTAAAATAGCATTCCCTTTAAAAACAAGGTCTTATTGTTCACCACAGGCCTACAATGCCAAATCAAAAACCTTCGAGGACCCACCAAACCATGCTCGCTCTGTTGTAAACAAGGGCAAAGGAAAAGGAAAGGGAAAAGGTATAAATGTCGAGCTCAATAAAAGTGAGTTATGTAATTTTGTACATTGTGTCAAGACATTTGTTAATGTTGCTACTTTTTTGTTTAGGTAAAGGGAAAGGAAAAGCTTCCACACAGGATGCACAAGAGCAAGAGACTCCAGAACTCAAAGTCCACAAACTGCGCACACTGGATGTGTTCTCTGGCTGTGGTGGTCTGTCTGAAGGCTTTCATCAAGCAAGTAAGTCCTTGCCATTTGCAGTTACCTCCATACACCCATCTCTCCCTTTTTTTTAAAAAAAAAAAAAAAGGTATGCACTGATGCATTTGTCTTTTTACTAGATATCTCTGAGACCCATTGGGCAATTGAGATGTGGGATCCTGCTGCACAGGCCTTCAGGCTAAATAACCCAGGAACCACAGTGTTCACAGAGGACTGCAATGTTTTGCTCAAGCTTGTAATGTCTGGAGAGAAGACCAACTCCCTTGGCCAGAAACTCCCACAGAAGGGTGATGTGGAGATGCTGTGTGGAGGGCCACCATGCCAAGGCTTCAGTGGAATGAATCGCTTTAACTCGCGCACTTACTCAAAGTTTAAGAATTCCCTTGTTGTCTCTTATTTGAGGTCAGTATAGACTGTACCCACAGGTTATTGTCCTCTGCCTGAAAATATATTCTATATATTAAAAACCTCAAGTGTTAAACATTTGAAAGTAAACTATTAAATTACATTGCTAATCTTCAGTTTTTCTACAATTACATTTTCCAAACCAATTTGAAATCATGAGTCAGCAATTTTTTTTTTTTTTTTTTTAAATCTAGTCAGTAGTTCAACTGGGTCATCAGGTGCCAAAAATCTGTTGTAGCCACAGTGTTAAATTTTATTGCCCTTTTTGTCAGACTAGACTAAAATGGCCTTGGTGGAAGTAAACTTGCTGGTAGCAGTTACTTTTGCATTACTGCTTAAGTAGCAGTAATACTGGACATGTGCAATATGGTTTTCTTACTGTTGCTTGGTGTACATCATAAAATGAAATGCCTCATACCGACATTCCATGGGAATTTTTCTCCGCCTGTGAGTGTTCTTTTTAGGCAATATTGACACGTCATGTGTTTTTGTTTTCAGTTACTGTGACTACTACAGGCCAAAGTTCTTCTTGTTGGAAAATGTCAGGAACTTTGTGTCCTTTAAGCGCTCCATGGTCTTAAAACTCACTCTGCGTTGCCTTGTGCGCATGGGCTACCAGTGCACATTTGGTGTACTACAAGTAAGTGTTTATAGTACTCAAAGATAAATATTGAGCATGGAAAAATCTCCCCTGCCATTTATTTATTTTCCCCTTTTTTAGGCAGGGCAGTATGGAGTAGCCCAGACACGACGCAGGGCAATTATACTGGCTGCTGCTCCAGGAGAAAAACTCCCACGCTACCCAGAACCACTGCATGTGTTTGCTCCAAGAGCATGCTCCCTAAGTGTAGTGGTTGATGACAAAAAATACGTCTCCAATGTCACCAGGTAAATACTCCAGCATTTATTTATTTCCGCCCTTCCTATGTGGGCATGTGGTAGCCTAGTGGTTAAGGTGTTGGGCTAACAATCGAAAGGTTGTTAGTTCGATCCCGGGTCCACCAAGCTGCCACTGTTGGGCCTTTTGAGCAAGGCCCTTAACCCTCAATTACTTAGCTGTACAAAAATGACCAAGTCGCTCTGGATAAGGGTGTCTGCCAAATGATGTAAATGTCGATATAATGTTGGTTTGTGTTCTAATATTTTGCTTCGACAGAGGGAATGGTGGTATTTATCGAACCATTACAGTCCGGGACACCATGTCGGACCTCCCAGAGATCCGCAACGGAGCCTCTGCTCTGGAGATTTCCTACAATGGCGAGCCACAATCCTGGTTCCAGAGACACATCCGGGGTGCACAATACCAGCCCATTCTCAGGGACCATATTTGTAAGGTTAGTCTGACTTTCATGGTTTTCTTTATGGTACCTTGATAGATAATTTGTTGGGCATGACTGTAGGCTTTATTTCTTAACTTTGAACTCTTGATTTAAATAGTAACAGCACTACAGGTCTTGGATTTACAAAGTTTGTTACTTCAAGAAACCATAGAAATAAATTAAAACGGGTTACTATATGGACCCCACAGAATCTACAGAAATGTTAACTGGATATGTTAGTTACTGTATTACTCCATGAATGCAATTTTTTTTTTTTTTTTAAGTAGACAAGTGTTTGTGCAAAACAGTTGTGATGGATGACCTGAATGTTACACTTCACTTAATTCGTGGGCTGTCTACTTTCCAAGAGATATCTTTTCAATTCTTGTAGGTGGTAGTCATTTGCTTCAGCTATATTGGATCAAAATTGGGTTTTAACACCTGGCATGTTTTTCAAGTAGATGGATCACTTCTTCCACACCTCATGGCGATCATATTTTTGCTTTGGGGTATTGCCCACAACCATCTTGTACTTTACATAACTGACATGTTTACTGTTACATTGTCCTTTTTGACGCTTACAGGACATGAGCGCTCTGGTCGAAGCACGTATGCGTCACATCCCCTTGGCACCAGGCTCTGACTGGAGAGACTTGCCTAACATTGAGGTGCGACTACGGGACGGAACAACAACAAAGAAGTTGCGGTACACGCACTTGGACAAGAAAAATGGCCGTAATGCCACTGGTGCCCTCAAAGGAGTGTGTACTTGTTCTGAAGGTGTGTTGTCAGTTTTATTTGGTGCAGAGAAATGGCTGCAGAAACTTCTCGTTCATGACATTGTCTTTCATTCCCAAAAGGTAAACCATGTGACCCAGCAGACAGGCAGTTCAATACACTGATTCCATGGTGCTTGCCTCACACGGGTAATCGTCATAACCACTGGGCTGGACTGTATGGTAGGCTGGAGTGGGATGGCTTCTTTAGCACCACAGTTACCAACCCTGAGCCTATGGGCAAGCAGGTACAGCTCTGAAGACAACACCAGAACACCTAGAAACTTTTCACTGATTTGCTTGGATTGAATTGCTTGTTATTAAGTCTACAAGTTATTCAGTGGTTTGTTCCTGATTAGTTGCTTTAGGAAAACCTGCCATGAAAGGACAGATAATACAAGATGCAGTTTTTATATTCTTCAGAATCCGTTAACACTTTGTTTTTTTTATATTCTGTAGAAATTATTAAAGCAATTAATTTCACTCCTTAATCTTCATGCACTTGATTTATGGAATCTTATTTTTCACAAACTGTATTGCATTTGATCAGCTCTTTAGTTTTAATCCTTATATACATGGAAGCCAGTTCCTATTAATTCGACCAGTCATGTCTTACAAAGTAATTCCTAATTGTATGTTTCAGGGGCGTGTGCTTCATCCAGAACAGCACCGCGTTGTTAGTGTTAGGGAATGTGCTCGTTCGCAAGGTTTCCCTGATACGTACCGCTTCTTCGGCAATATCCTGGACAAACACAGACAGGTATGTACCTGCACCTGTTCACTGCACTAGCTGGATTTATTTGTATTTATTTTTACATGTTTTGCTTTTTTGCTAGGTTGGAAATGCAGTGCCTCCACCTCTTTCTAAAGCCATTGGACTTGAAATCAAGAAATGCGTTCTGGAAAAGGTGAAGGAAGATGCTACAGGTATGTCAGTGTTTTAATCTTGACATAGTCGGAGCCTATCAGAGGAATTCTCAATAATTTTTTTTTTTTTTCTCTCTTTCAGAATCTGTGAAACAGGAGAAGATGGAGGTATGCGAGTAGCAATCCTCTGAATAATTCCACATAGGTTTCTCACATCCCATTTATTCAACTCATTCCTTTAACCCATGTGCTGGTGTTGAGCCTAGCCACTCAGCTGGCCTCTCTATGAACGTGCAGTTTGTGCAGTGCCATTTAAGTGATGTTTTATTCATTTTCTAAATGTAATTTTAATCGTGTTTGCAATCTCCACTCTGAGGTGTGGAATAAATTCTATGTAGTTTTTATATGTTGTAATATTTCAAATAAAGCTCTTATCAACTGGATGTCATTTGTGTAAATGTGTATTTAGTAAAATAGATTCTAGTGCATGGTATGCTTTTTTTTTTTTTTGTTTAATTTATTCTGGTACAAGTTAGCAATAAAATTGTGCACTAAATTAAACCATTTCTGCTAAAGGCTAGTCTGTTCCCAAACAGGTGTTGATGGTGATCAAAATGTCATTTCAAAAGCAATTTAATTAGGAAAACCTGTACAACTGCTTCTTTGTGCAGTTCAGATCATGTGTCGATAGATGAAATGAACATCATGCAGATATGGGCAATGTGCATCACTTAAAGTTTAAACAATATCTTTGGGGTAAATGTTCTAATCAGCTATAAATTTGTTGAGCCAGTGTTGTGGTCATCTATGGGTTTAAATACTGCATGAGGTTTTGTTTTTCCCCCACTGTGAAAGCTATTGTGGTAGCTGTGCAGGGCAATCCCAAATCAATTTCTGAAATGCTCAAACCAGGCCATCTGGCACCAGCAACCCTGTCCCTGTTCTTGATCTGTATCTGCTTGTCCAGCTCTAGTAATACTGGAGTTAAACAATTATCAATCTTTAGTCATAAATATAAATAACATTTCATAGTTTAGTTTTGAAACAAGTTTCCTGCTGCTCTCTTGCCAGCCTTTATCCTCTAAAAATAAATCAGTTTTGTAAGTCATTCAACACCTGGAAATTTAAAAAAAAGTGTACATTTATAAAACCTGGCTGCCAGCAAACTTCCTGCATTGAGCACAGATGTACTCATACTGAGAGTTTCACATCAGATCTGGTTTGCTTTCTGCAGTGTTTTCATTTTGACTGAACTTCAATTAACCCCACTGTCTGCCCTCACCACATACCACATACCAGAAGAGAAGGTGAATTAAAACACTAAACAAGACAGACTGCCCCTTAAAACAGCAGTTAAGCATCTATTTGGGCTACATGACAATTTGTTGAACATGTGTCCATTATGTATTTGAACCTATTTAAGTCATGTTCCCCTTTACCAAGTTCCCGTTTACAAAAATAGCTCTTTTTTTTGGCCACAGCTTAATGTCAGAAGTTGTTTCTTTACAGAATTTATGGTCCTTTAAATGTTAAAAAAAAATAATGCAAATATAATCAAGAAGCAAAATGACTATTTTACTCAATGTTTATTCAACCAATAGCAATTCCCAACTGAAACAATGGTTTATTCCTCCTGGAATATAAAAGCAGCATCTGCTCTCAGTTGTTGGATGGCCTGGAAAAGAAAAAAATTATATTGATTACATATATAAGCAAGGACATGCACAATCTTTTGTGTCCGTCAGCATAACTTACTTGGCCCATTCCACATTGAGGATAAGATGATCATAACCGAAGCCTGACACTCCTGCGATGGCTCTGGCTGCATCCTCACGCCGATGGAAACTGATAAATGCAAAACCCTAAAAAGGAGGGGGAAAAAAAGCACAGTTCAGTTGCGTGTTTATGGCTATGCATAACCTCTCTAGTGATGTCACGGTCAACACAGAGGCCACAAAGCTTCAAATCATACCAAGTAGTGAGACACTGGTTTTGAATTATGAGCATAAAATAAGCCAAGAAACCTGTTGTCTCAGTCCCAAGTGAGAGACATTTCTAAAAGGCAGGAGATGTAATAAATAAAAACAACAGACTAAATCCTGTTCCCAGATAATATTAATGAATTAAAATTCATTCACTCCTCACATAATGAATGCCTGGTCACCTTTACCACCCTTTGATCCCATTTATAATTATTTCATTAACACATTTATTCATTCGGACATTCAACCTTTCGACTACAAGTGATACGTGTGCGCACCATGTTGAAAAGCTTTGTGACTAATAAACCACATCGTGGTATCAGTGCTTCACAACAGTTCACTTCAGTACTATTCTGTATTCTGATTAGTCAGGTGTTTTCTTGGGCAGTTTTCTTTCACAGCAGTTCTGACTGTTTAAAATATCAGGTTTATATATTTATGAAACCCTCCTAATATATAATTTTGTTATTTATCAAAGGCAAACATTTTATTGTAGTATTATAAATATTAAATATTAGAAAGAGCTGAGTTTTGTCTTATCTTTAATGGAAAAAAATTACAACATGCTGTTGTTCAATTGTAATTGTTGGCCAATTGCTGAGAAACAGAAATCTGAAAATTTAGGACAAGTTGAACTTTACACCGTGCAGCTATTGTCACTTGATTCATGCGCTGAAAGCATTAAACAGTCAACTCCTGTTTAAGACAGGATGCACAAAAAGGTGTCATTTTCACACTTTGCTCTTTATCAAATTGAATTGACAAGTTGCAGAGAGCAGACGTGTAATTTTGCAGACATGTAATTTTTGCATGTGCAGTGGAGATGTTTTTCACCTCCTGTTACACTTTCACACAGGGCCATGTGAGTTTGGATTTTGTATTCCCTTAATAATAAAAACCTTCATTTAAAAACTACATGTGTTTGTGTTATCTTTGACTAATGTTTCAGTGTGACAAACATGCAAAAAAATCAGGAAGGGGGCCAACACTTTCACACCACTGTATAAGGTTTATAAACTCAACATGGGTAACCTTGTCTAACCTTTTTTCTACCACTGTTTTACTCTGTAGTACGGTGTGCTTACAGTGTTATAGTTACTAAGGAGACTTACTTTAGACTGGCCTGTGTTCTTATCTTTGGCCAGGTAGATCCTAGAGATGGAGCCGAACGGCCTGAAGAGCTCCTGCAAATCTGTCTCCCTTGTGTCCTCAGACAGGTTGGTCACACGGATTGTGGCATTGTCATCAGCTAGACAGAAATAAAAACCATGTTATCTTAGAGCTGATGGCTAAACTAATGAATCGAGTTAACACCAAGGAAAGTGCTCTGGATCTCAACACACCTCTGCGATTCGGCTGCATGGACTCTCCTCGGCGCGTGCTTCCGTCCCTCAGACTGGGAGGAACGTACTTCCCGGTCTTGCTCTGGACGGGCTGAGCAGGCTCTGGCTCTGAACAACAGGCAGTGAAGATCTATGCTCAAATACACTCTCATCGTTTTATAGTCACCCCTATTACGGTGACACTTTTTTTTTTGTTTGTTTTTTTCGAATAGCAGGAGTTTTGTGTAAAGACCTTTTTTGGTTTTATAAACATACAACAGTGGAAAAATACAACAAGAGAGAAATTGTAGCAATTTACCATCTCAGCAGTGTTGGGTAAGCTAAAAAAAACAAAACACTATTCTGCTAAACAACTCTAGGAAAATAAAGAACACTGACTACAGAAGGGATAGTTCCGATGTGTCGACTTGAAAGAACATTTCACAATTGGTAAACAAAATAGATAAATATCTTAGAAATACAGCTTTGATATGGTAAAAAAAAAAAGTCAGATTACATCAGTTACCTATATCAGCATGTCGCATGTTTTATTCTCTACTAATGGTGTAGGCCATAACTAACAACTTGAGGAAATTTGTGTTGAGGGATCAAAATGCCAAAATCCGAAGAATCAGATATAGTGAAGAGCACAGTGCTCATTCTACCTGCAGCCTTCTCCTTATCCCCTGTGGACAGGCCCAGCTGCTCAGCAAGCTCCTTCTGCATGGGACCCAGAGTGTCTTTATAAGGACAGCGGGTGGTCCAGTGATCCCCTTTACAAATTCGGCAGGATACGATCTTCTGACCTTTCAACTTGTTCATGGGATCTTCATCCTGGTCTTGAGAATTTAAGTCCTGAAAAACAGGGAAAGATGATCAGGTACATCAGATGATTCTTTACCCAAAAACAAAGTTCCAAAATATACACCAAAATTATCAATCTATCCATCAACTCATTCCATTAACCCATGTTTACCAAAACTGCAAGACACTAGAACAGTTTCTTTACCCAGACAATCACCCTGATTAACAACTCATCATAATTATATTCCCTGTTTTATCTCTATAAGCACTGCATTATCAGAACAGTCAGTCATAACATCATCCATATAGGTTACACACTACTGCTGTATGGAATAAAAAGTGTCAATAATAATCGTACGTAATTCAAAGCATTTGTGTGTAAATTTTAATTTTGCGGAGTTCGATCCCAAAATTTATGGCAACGACAGTTTACAGATACGAGATTTTGTGTTTGTTCGTTCAAATACAACTCCAAAATGTACGACTATGACAGTTTACACACACAACGCTTGTTTTCACAACACCTCTTTTTCACACACGAAAACGGTCTGCGAAACAACTGTCAAAAATACGTCATCATGTTCACAGGCATTACTATCTGAGGGAAGATGAATCGTTTCCACGAAGTGCGCATGCACCCCGCCCTCTTTTAAACCACAGGCGCCGAAATGGTGGATCAGCAGCCAAGCGCTCACTCATCGTCAGTGTTGTATAAAGTAGTAGAAAGCAAAAGTATCATACTAGAAAAAGACTTGACTTAAAAGACATAAAAGACTAAAAGTCACCTTTTAGAATACTACAAGTAAAAGTCTTAAAGTATCTGATATTTACTGTACTTAAGTGTCAAAAGTCATTTTCTGATATTTAATGTACTTAAGTATTTGAAGTAGAAGTAAAAAGTAAAATTTCAGTGATTTTCGGTAGGCATAAGAGCAGGGGCGGTTCTAGGGTTTCATCTTTAGGGGTTTTATCCCCCAGTGAGAATTTAAAACAAGAAGAGTTTTATATTATATATGACTACATAGTAAGCCAAAAGTTATGGTATTATTAAATGGCAAAAGTGGACACCAAAATTTTATGCATGATGTAATGATGCCAGTCTTGAATCAGATCAGTTCATGTATGTGTGTATTCTCTACAAAGTGTGTCCAATGAACGCAGTCATTAATAAACTAATATTCACAAAGACCAAATCAATAAATGTTATTTTTATTTAGTATTGTATGGATTGTTTGCATTAATATTTTGTTTGTGCTACAACTCTGGTAATAAGAATAGTGAAATTTCACTGCTTTTGGTTGCTGTATTTGCAGCTTTCCGATTAATGTTATACATTAATGCCTCCAGCTCTGACTGCACGTGCACGCTGCGCGTACCTGTGCTTCTCCGTGCAGCGTGCGGAGGGTAATGCAATCTAGGAGCAGTGATTCACCAAACTTCCCTTATTACAGTCACACACATTTCTTCTGATTTTATTTTGTAGTAACGAAAATGCTTAGTGGAAATATAACAGTAAAAGTATACATTTTATCTAGGAAATGTAGTGGAGTAAAAGTGAAAGTTGACAAATTTAAATAGCGAAGTAAAGTACAGTAACAAAGTATTTTTACTCTGTTACATTATAACACTGCTCATCGTCTCAGGTAAGTTGGTTTTTCCTTCCAAATTCGGACATGTTTAAGGGTTAGTTATCACTAATAACAGAGAGGAGTAATATTACAGATATAGGTTAACTATAGTAAGTAAGATTAGCTCTCAGAGTAAGGTTACATTAGGTGCTTAAAGAATACAGCTGTTTAGGAGGTCATCACTGCAGTCTGTAACTTACTAACAGCTGTGTACATCCACTGGAATACACAGGTCATGCAATATGTGTTCACTGCTTAAGTGTTGGTCATATTTTATTGTTTATCAGGTTCCATTAGGTGACATCTTGCACTCAGCCCAGAATCTGGTGTCGATGTTGACCAACACCTTAAGTGTTGGACAACAGAAAATGGGGAACCAGTCCAATATCAGTGGACAGTCAGTGCAGCAGGAAATGGCTAGGTGTGAGGTGTGTGTGTGTGTCTTATGTAGGCCTCTCTCATCACGCTACAGACTGCAGTGATGACCTCCTAAAAAGCTGTATTCTTTAAGCACCTAATGTAACCTTACTCTGAGAGCTAATCTTACTTACTATAGTTAACCTATATCTGTAATATTACTCCTCTCTGTTATTAGTGATAACTAACCCTTAAACATGTCCAAATTTGGAAGGAAAAAACAACTTACCTGAGATGATGAGTGAGCGCTTGGCTGCTGATCCGCCATTTCGGCGCCAGTGGTTTAAAAGAGGGCGGGGCGCATGCACACTTCGTGGAATCGATTCATCTTCCCTCGGATAGTAATGCCTGTGAACGTGATGACGTATTTTTGACAGTTGTTTCGCAGACCGTTTTCGTGTGTGAAAAAGAGGTGCTGTGAAAACATTTGTGCATATTGTACAAAAGCATAATTACACAATATTATTTGCCCTATTATGCACTTCTCACACTTTATGTACATAACTGATCAGTCATATATTCTGTATTCATATACTCATATTAATACTCATACTTTTGTATCACATCTGCATTGTCTTGTATAGTCTGTATTATCATGTATTGTATAGTATAGTGTTATTTATGTATGTACTTGAGAGTCACAAACAGCTGGAGCTGAATTCCAAAATTCAATTCCGAATTCCAATTGTCAACACACTTGGCCACTAAACCCGATTCTGATTCATCTGGAACACAACTGCTTATTCATCCAATCAGCTAATCATGTGGCAATAGATGAAATGAATCAATCCACCAATACATCTATCCAATCAAACCATTATCCAATCCCTCCTACCTATACATGAATCCACCATTAAAGCCACCTGTCCTTACTCCAATTAAACCTTCATCCAAGCAAACTATCAATCCATCCATTCCACTCCAGCACAGTTAATTATCCCAGTCTGTTTCCACATCAAAATGTATGTTATTTAGGGGGATTTTATACCTGGTCATTTCATGCATTTTCTGTGATCCAATAGCTATCCGATCATAAAAAGACCAGGTTTAAATGCACTCCAAAACGGTTTCGAGATGGATAGGTCTGGCATGCATTTCAGAAGAAACTGGACAGGTGTAAATGCATGTGGTTGTTCAAGCCACATACGTCAGGGCCATACTCCTCCCAAATGGAAGTGCGTCACTCGCAGGTGACTCGCGAGTCGTGCATCACGCCAGAAACAAATGTTTTCTAACCAGCGCTGGCTCAGATCTTTCACCCAGGTGTCTTGTTTTGTAGCACATCCCCCAGTCGGTCATTGTCATCATAAGATTTTAAAATACATACCTCCTTACTGGAGATGAAAGTCATGTAGACATCATCACTGACGGTGGTGGTTGCAACATTAGGCCCCGGTGCGTCATATTCAGAATTTCCAAATTTTTTCCAATTCTGCATACAGGCAAGACAGAAATTAATTGAGTTAAAAAAAGATTCACATCCAGATTTAATTTTATTTTCCAAGCTAGAAAAACATGTGCATAACATATCATACCTTTCTCCTAGCTACAGCCTTGGAAGCTTTCCGCGTCTCAATTTTGAAAGTTCGGACAATCTAAAGTTGGAAGTAAACGGTGATAAAACAGGTAAGAAGTGAATATTTCATCTTGGAAAAAATCTAATTCTGTTTTAAGAAATGTTCTCACCTTGACCTTCTTGCCATCCTCCTCTATCTTGTATTCTGTAACAGTCTTGATATTGCCTTTGACTGTCTCTTTTGGGGATGGAAGAGTGCCTTCGAAAGCAGAGAAGACCATTAGACTTTTTATTAAACTGAAAGACTACTACAGCATGGTTCTGTCCCTGTCCTGTACATTTTACTGTTTACTCTGCTTCTAATCTGTTTGATTCATCTAATTCAGCTGCAACCCGTCTAAAATGGGTTGAAAGGTGCCTGGTATACGAGGCCACGTCACACCGACAGAATGCGAGTCATAGCTGAAAGACTAGAAAAGAATGATTCAATTTAAAGCAGATTATTTACAATAACTAACAATTAAAAAAACTGCCTTTAAAAAGGTCAATCATAAATAAAGGTAAAAAGATAAATTAAAAAAAAAAGAAAAAAGATAAGTGATAAACAAGCTCAACTCTTAAATGTAAATTCCACCAGTCAGTTTTGTTTTAAACCACAACATGGTTGAAAGCTCAAATGTGACTGGTAAGGAGGTGCAGGTGAAGGTGCACATTATATTCGTATAATATCAACATTAACGCACTTATTCTACATTCCAAAACAAGTAATAAATTTATTTTGGAAAAAGTAACTTTTTTTTAACAATAAGCACATTCATTTATCATTTTTAAAAGCAGCTTTAGTTGCAGTTGCAATTAAAGTTTAGAAAAGTTTCCAGCACACAAGGATTTTTTTTTTTGAGAGAGAGAGAGAGAGAGGCAGACAGAGGGGAAGAGAGAGGCAGACAGAGGGGAAGAGAGAGACAGACAGAGGGGAAGAGAGAGACAGACAGAGGGGAAGAGAGAGACAGACAGAGGGGAAGAGAGAGACAGACAGAGGGGAAGAGAGAGACTGACAGAGGAAGAGTTTAGGCCAGTGTATTGTTTTTGTCCATCACCCATATTGCAACCTGTATGACAAATATGCAAATACATGGAGTTTAATAGCATTTTCACTTCATCTGTTACGTAAACCAGGATATTACTATGGAGCATTAAGTAATTAGCAACGGATAAAGCAAGGAACTCTTTTAGTATCAGAAACAACGCCAGAAAAGCATCAGTAAATGTTCTGCTGTCCTTCAGTTCGGTTATTTGTTGCATATTAACAAAACAAATAGAACTTTAGCTAGCACCTTGCCAGAGTGACACGTTTCTGTACCATCCCAGCTGATTTCATAGCGGTAGGAAAAGATTACCTTAGCAACGATGCTAAAAATCCAAAAGCCTAATTATACCGCTAGCTAAAAAAACGTCACAACATTCAGTTTAGCTAATGTTAATCTCTTTATATTGTAACTTTCGAGTTTTGACGTTGGGAAAGTCAATCTAAGACACCTAATCAGTGGAAATACGCACTAATGTGGGACTTGTATGTGGCCTCGCTTTTCGAGCGCGCGTGTGCTAAGCTAGGTAATGCTAAGCTAGCTAATGCTAAGCTTACCTTCGTCTCCCTCTTCTTCGACCTGGTCAGCCCAGCTTGGCTTCGAGCTGAGAAAGATGTATATAGTTAGCTCGATGTGTAAGATTTAACACAAATGAACACATCAATGTTAAATAGAAATACTTACTCGTCGTATTCAATCGACGGCATTCTGACCCGCTGCTCGTAACCACTAAGCTAGCGCAGAACTTTCCCGAGTTCTTTCTAGAACTTTCTCGCGAGATCTCAGTGACGTCACAGTTGGCCTGGCATCGAGTACATTAGCAAAGCAAGAACGCTAATAAGACAGCAAATATTTACAAAATAAAATCTGTAATGCTGTAATATAAATATATTAATTTTCACACTTCCAGTGGCATTCTTTTTTATTGAATTGAAATATTTTCTAATAAAGATGCATTAACTATAAAAAAAAAAAAAGCCCTGAATTCTGGGACTTTTTTAAGTTTTTAAATTAAATATTTCTTTTATTTATTTTCTTTTAAATGACGTTTTATGGATAACAGTACATCAGTACAAGGGAATTGTTTTCCATCACTTATTTATTTGCAGTTAACTGTATATAGTGTATATGTACAACGAGACCAGGCACCGGGTAGAGTAGAACTAGCAGATATTAACAAAGAAAAAATCCATTATTACAGCCATTATTTTATTTACACAGCTTCAATAATACACACTCAATAACAGTCCATAAACAAGCAATTTTAAATTTAAGGCGAACCTAAGATAATAAAAAAAAGTAGATAATAAAAAAGTAGGTTAAGTAGAGTCAGTTGATCTCCTTCTGCAGCACACTGTCCTGATACTGTCAAACACAGTCATGTACAGGATGGGATGGAGGCACATGTTCACGCAGGCTAACGCCTTTGAGACTTGGTATCCATTACACACATAAGAATTAGAAATTTTTAAATACTTCAGTTTAAAGTGCCATATTTGCAAAAGGTGATAAGGTACAAAAGACACTGAGTACAGGATGCAGACTAAAGCCACCATCAGAGCCACTTTTTTCTTCTCCAGCGATGTGATGTTGTCATTTTTGAAAACCACCCATATTACACCAAAATAGGATGCAAACGTAACCAAAAATGGGATCAAGCAGCCTATAACAGCCATAAACAACCTGTATATTAACTTTTTATGTTCATGTCCTGAATCTGCGAATAAGGAACATCTTTCTTTTTTTAAACCTGAATAGTAGAGGATCGGAGATGACAAGCCTGCCACTAAGATCCACATAAACAAACTGACAATCTTGGCATGTTTCGGTTTTACATAGCTGCGTGTGAAAAAGGGATGAACTATGGCCAGGTATCTATTAGCACTGATGCACATGATGAAGTAAATGCTGACGTAGAGGTTACAGGTGAAGAGAAAACGCTCTATTTTGCAGAGTGCATTACCAAATCCCCAGAACCGTCCTTTTGAATAGTAGACAATGAGAAGTGGGAGTGTGAGGGCATAAAGGATGTCACTGATGATCAGGTTGCAGGACAACACCACTCCTGTGTGCCAGTTCTTTCTCTCCTTAGTCACAAGCAGCCACAGCGCCAGTATGTTTCCTGCCAGTGCCACACACATCTCCACACCATAGATGGGAGGTAACAAGTCCTTTGAAAATGTACTGTTACAGCTGCTGCTGCTGCTCATGTTTGCTGCCATTTTATGGTTTCTCCTGCAATAAGAGATAGATAGATAGATAGATAGATAGATAGATAGATAGATAGATAGATAGATAGATAGATAGATAGATAGATAGATAGACACAATTGATCGAAGATTAAACAATTAACGAATCAGTTTCAGCTGTGATTATACAAGCTCTGCCCACTATATCCCTAATTTACATGTTGTATGCATATTGTTATATTATGCATTACCTTATTTTAGTGTTTATTTACTGCAGTTATTTGTTTTTTTAATTGTTTATACTTATCTGCTTACATTATGTACTTATCACTTCATCACTTAATTAATCTGGAGCTCCAATGTATTAGTATTAGTAGTAGTAGTAGTAGTACTATTAAAAGGAATATTACATATTTCAACTGAGACATCAATGCAGATGTAGAGGCCAGACACTGAATCAGCCTTATAACCTTCAGCATGCATCATGCAGTTATTGACGTGCTGCATTTGGTGTGTTAGATTAGACATATAAGTGTATTAACATAACACACACTGAAAAATTGGCTACTTAAAATAAAAACCCATGCAAGCATATTGTACTACAAAGTCATTTCTATGGTAGGGCGAATCCACTGTTCTGGGCTACACAAACTGTTGTAATCTTTAAGGAATGAGCAATCAAATAACAAATCTGTCTGGAGGTTTAAGGAAAAACAGATGTTTTCTGGTAAATGAAATCAGTCCCCAAGCATTCATACAGATGTGCGGCCTCCAAAAACACCTACTGAGAGACTTTAGATAATAAATAAAGAACTAATACAGTATATAAAGTGTTATTTATAAAGGTTTCTACTTCTACTTAAAGGCCTGTATTATGCATCTTGTAAGTAAGGCTGAAGAGTTTAAACAAAATGCCTTTTTCTTATATAAATAGGCTCTTTATTTTTTTTTTTACCTCTTTTCCTACCTCGTTTACTTTTTAAATGTGTTTTCCTTCTTTTTGTTTATTTTGCAGGCACCTCAAATTAAAGAACACTTACAATGTCAGAGAACCTGAATAAAAAAGGAGTAAATAAAGGAGTAAAGTATGGCTCCTTTATCCTTTAGAGGGAAACCGTTACTCACCACTTAAAGTGCAATGTCTCAGCACCTGGAGCTTTGCATGCAGCTACATGAATAAGACCCAAATCCAGTAAGAATATATTTAGCAAATGATTCTAACAATACTGAAAAAAAGTCCAATAACTAGTCACATATGTACTAAACAGGCTGACATCTATGAATACACCTCTATTTGCCGTTTTCAGAGCTATCCGTCCACATAGCTGACAGGGTTGCCTGGTCTGTGTGAATCCATCCTAGCCAAAGCCAGTGGTAGACTTAATGTATGCTTTTTGTAGTTAACAAATGCAAAGCACAAACCTATAATAATCATATATTTTATATGTTAGAATCATATTACATATACATTACGTGCCATGGCCCTTATTTTTACTGAGACAGACTGTTACTTGTTTATTCTATTTTATTATATCCTCAGACAGGCAAGTGAATAAAAGTGTAGGTGACTCAATGTATAAGTAACTGAAAGAAAGAAAGAAAGAAAGAACGAAATAAAGAAAGAAAGAAAGAAAGAAAGAAAGAAAGAAAGAAAGAAAGAAAGAAAGAAAGAAAGAAAGAAAGAAAGAAAGAAAGAAAATTAAAAAATAAGGGAGGTATAACTGCTGACCTGGCAACAATGCAATCTGCAGCACTAAGGTCTGCTTACACACACACACACACACACACACACACACACACACACACACACACACACACACACACACACACACACACACACACACACAGTCAGGGAGTGGAAGGGATAAGACCTGTCTCAGATAACATACTACTCTAATAGTAGTATAATAACATACTGGAATAACATACTACTCTCCACGTCACTTTCCAGTTCTTCCCATTTTACTTAATTTACTGCTTGTTGAGTCTCAATTATTTTTAATTGATTATCCTCTTAAGGTAAAACCTGTACTACTCATTCAAAACCAAGAGCAAGTGTATTGAATTAAACGATGTAGGCTTTTGTTAAAAGTGCTATTTAAATTAGTCTGATTCTATTCTAAAACATAATACACAACAACTGATTGTATCAATACTAAATTAGTATTCAATACTAACAGGTACCTGAAAACAAGCAAAACAATGTGTATATATACTAGTGACATCCTTACTAAATATCTAGCATTGCTATGGATGGTAAGATGTCTAGTCCTTCTTATTAAGTTATACTAATCTTGTGCTACTAATTTGTATACCTGAAATAAAAATAATATATGCTTTAAACAAGAATTTCAAACATCAGTTGTTGTTTTTTTTAACATTATTTAATTCCTTGCTTGCTTTTGCGTATGAATATGACTGATGAATATAGATGCTTTAAGTTAATAACTGAATATTAGACAGTGGCATTAAAAAGTAAAAATGCATTCTTCTTCAGACTAGAAACAGTATTTGGATATTATGGATTACGAATGATACAATTTGCCTGTTCTCTTCACATGACAGATATCTCTTCAGATAACAATGTCTTAAAATGTAATAAAAATGTGCAAAAAATGTAAATAATCTTTAACAATAAGAGAGCTGAAATGCTATACACCACATGTGAGACAATGTGGAAACCTCCTATTACTTTGTCGGATCGTTAGCATTATTTAGCATATTTTAGCTCAAGACCAGATGGATCTGTAAGATATTTTTAATCATATGAAAGTGTGATTCATAAATGAGGATGTTGTAGGTAGTGAGATGAGATATGTAATGAAGCATGGGGTTTATTATCTAATCATTTGAGGCTATGCTTACACTGTTTAAAGAAGATGCTACTAAAGCCTACTAGCTTTTATTAGACTGCTGGAAAATAAATGATACTGTAGAAATGTGCCTAATGGTCCACATTAAACAGTAAAATCATAAAGCATTGACACAGAGGTGCCATAATTTACACCATAAAGCAGTCAACCTTAAAGCTAATTCATGAAAGAGGAACAAATGTGTGATGTGAAAAGCTTGCTTCTGATAGAAGTTACTTTCACTTCTCATTGACTTCACCTGGGTGAATTTTGACTTGCTTGTTGATTTGGTTAAAAATGGAAAAACAGGGCTTAACTTACTTTTAGATTACCACGTGGTAGCCGCTGTATGATGGGGAGTGGTGGCGAATGGTTTGGAATTGGCAGAAAAATTGAGAAACATTACGTCCACACACAATAGCAGTACCAGAATTAAATAACAGTCTCTCTGTATTTTGCTTCATTTTTTTCCATTTTACTTTTACTTGCACATCTGGAAAATATTTGCACGCCCACCCACCAGGCACTAGATAAACCTACTGTACACTATCTGTAGCACGTTACACACAAGGAACAAATTGAAATATGTATGAAACTGATATAAGTGATATATTGTATAACTATATATTAAATAAAGCATCACTAAACAACAGACATAAAATATATTCAAATAATCTTGTCGATTTTTATGATCATGTTTGCTGGCTTCATGCTGTAAGCATTATGATTCATTCTTTTAAGTCATTTCTGAGTTTCTCAACAATGAACCAAACAATCATTGTAATATCAAATCAATGCGATAAGTATTTTCTCTTGTGGCAGCCTTTCTCCTAAACAATCATCAACCATTAAACTAAATAATTTTCAGTATTCACAAAACATCTCTCAGGTTCAAGTGAAACTGTTTTAAATTTTTTTTCTTTTGTAAATTAATCTTAAAAATATGTTGAAGTATAAAATCTGATACTGATTAGAATCTAGAAAAAGCATCTCATACAACAAACAACTAACATAAATTACCTTGAGAAGATCTTGAAGTGTTGCTGAGCTTGTCTCAACCCAAAGTCTTTTCACAAATTCTCTACAGACAGCCCATATCCCCTACGTCTAGGTTTTCCTGTATGACATGTCTTTTAGCCTTTCTCCTTCTTTCATTTCTTTAATACTTTTACCACATGTAGTGCTATTATTCTATTCCATTTCTATTTGCATTCTTCGTTTTCTAAAATTAGACACAAAACAATTTGGCCAGTAAGAATTATTTAGCAAGCAATATGAATTTTGTTTTTTGTGTATCTTTAAGTAAAGAATTATGTCTGGTAAGGGAAGGGCTATGGAGTTTGAATCATTTGAAAACATTACCACCATGAGGTCAAAGACTGATGGTGCATCCACTGAGGTGTAGATCCTGGTTCAGGTTTCATTTCAGCATTTGTTGGTCCTTCACCTTTTCTCCTCAATCTCCATCTTGCATGTTTTCCTTTTTGGCCTGCTTTAAAGTCTTAACCTGTCTTTGGTCTTTGGCAGATTACAATCCTTCTTCCTGATTCTCTCTTCTTTTGTTTCTGTCTTTAATCTATTGCTTGTTTTGTTTTTCTTCTACAGAATTTATTTTTGCTTTTTGAATTCGCTTATAATTCATCGCCAACAGTGTGGATGATAAGCAATCTGCTGTTCATGCATCCTGTGTTTCTGTGGTTGTTAAAGCGAATGTAGAAAGGAAACCAACTGCACACATCATTTAACAGCAACAGAGAAATCTATAAATGCTTGATTCAGAAGATACATCTGTGTGTTTACTTTGAACATTTTGTTCCTAGTCATCGCTGTTTCCTGCTTTAATCAAGTCAAGTCAAGAAGCTTTTATTGTCATTTTAACCATATATAGTGCTCCAGTACATAAGATGAAATGCACATTAGTATCTAGTGCTGGTTAGTAATATATACAGCAGCTAAACTAACTCCTCTCCACTTGATTCTGTCTTTTTTCTACCCATCACAAGGAATCTAGATATGTAACAAATCCAGTTGGATTCCACTTCATAAAGATTTCAGACATTTAAGGAGAAGATGCCAACTCCATGTGATCTTTGAGGACAGCAACCTCCTTATTAATTATTTATTATACAATTGTCAGACTGTATATGACTGTAGAAAGGATATTATTCATAATAACACTCTCCGGTGTTTATAACAGTTTATAATCACACCCACCCAAATAAGGATGAGGTTCACTTATGAGTCGGGTTCCTCTCAAGGTTTCTTCCTCTTCCATCTAAGGGGTTTTTTCCTCACCACAGTCACCTCAGTCACCTCAGACTTGTTCATTGGGGATAAATAAAACACATTTAAATATAAATATTGTATGATATTAATCTTTGTATAATATTAAACTTTTTGTATTATGTTTCTTAAGACAATGTTAGAATGTTAAAAGCGCTATACAAATAAATTTGAATTGAATTGAATAAAGCTGATGCAATAATACATAAAACAACACCGAGCCTAGGACTTAAAGTAAGTTGTCCTAGGGACAGTAAGACAGGTGGCAGCAGCGGTGTGAATAATTTATTAACTGTGTAAATATGTGAAGTTGACTTATTGTGTACTTTGTTCTGGTGGATGTGGTCAATACTGGAGCTACCAGAGCAGTTGTAAGTAATTAAGACCATTGACAATACATCAGTTGAGCCATTTATGTGTCCTTTACATTACACGTAGCACAACGATTAAGTTCATACCAGGGCATTCCTTATATTCAGTAGCTTTTGAACATCAATTAAAAAAACCAACAACAACAACAAAAAAAAACCTCAGGTAAATAAATGTAAGCATTTTTATACTAAATCTATTAAAAGGAGAATGTCCATCCTGTCAGGGACAGAAATCAACATCAATAGACAAGGTATACAGTACAATCACTGAGTGATTATGTTTACTTGCAGTTCTCTCTGTTAGTGTTGTGGAAAGTCTTGCTAATCAAAAATGAAAAGTCTAAAGATTTAGAATGGAAGAGACAATAAAGCCGAGATCTCTGCAGATGATTTGATTCATCACAGTTGTGTACCAGCTTCTTATATTTTTTCCACCAGAAAACCTTTTATTTTTCTTTAGGTCATGTCTTGGCCTCTCGCCACAATTATCAGAATCAGAATCAGGTTTATTGGCCAAGTGTGTTGACACACACAAGGAATTTGGTTCCAGCTGTTTGTGATTCTCAAAAGTACAGACATAAAATACTATACAAGACAATAGACTTTATGAGTATAAATATGAATACAGAATATATGACTGATCAGTTATGTACATAAAGTGTGGGAAGTGCAAATAACAATATTGTGCAATATTATGCTTTTTGTACAATATGCAGCAGCAGTAGTGTGTGTAACATACACGGATGATGAGAAGACTGACAATTCTGATAATGCAGTACTTACTATGAAGCAGGGAATATAATTATGGTGAGTTGTTAATCAGGGTGATTGCCTGGGGAAAGAAACTATTCCTGTGTCTGGCTGTTTTAGTGAGCAAAGTTCTGTAGCGCATGCCAGAAGGGAGGAGCTGAAAGAGGTTGCGTCCCGGGTGCGAAGGGTCAGCTGTGATTTTTCCTGCTCGGTTTCTAGTTCTTGTGTCGTACAAGTCCTGGGGAGTGGGCAAGGGGGCACCATGTATTTTTTAACCGTTCATTGCAGTCTGTTTCTGTCCTGTTTTTTTTTGCTGCACCAAACCATATGGTGATGGATGTGCACAAGACAGATTCAATGATTGCAGTGTAGAACAGCATCAACAGCTCCTGTGGCAGACCATACTTCCTTATTTGGCGTAGAGAGTACATCCTCTGCTGGACCTTTTTGATGATGGAGACATAGCATTAAATAATGGAGACACCCAGGTTATATTTAACCCTTGTATGTTGTTCAGGTCTGTGGGACCCATATTCATAAACATCAATAGTTTTGAAAAACTGTGCTTCCTTGTAAATTAGTTGATTTTTTCCCACTCATAAATTGATTAAATTTGATTTTCTTTTTTTAATTACTCTCTCTCACTCACTCATTTTCTACCGCTTTATCCGAACTACCTCGGGTCACGGGGAGCCTGTGCCTATCTCAGGAGTCTTCGGGCATCAAGGCAGGATACACCCTGGACGGAGTGCCAACCCATCACAGGGCACACACACACTCTCATTCACTCACACACTACGGACAATTTTCCAGAGATGCCAATCAACCTACCATGCATGTCTTTGGACCGGGGGAGAAACCGGAGTACCCGGAGGAAACCCCCGAGGCACGGGGAGAACATGCAAACTCCGCACACACAAGTCGGAGGCGGGAATCGAACCCCGACCTTGGAGGTGTGAGGCGAACGTGCTACCGACTAAGCCACCGTGCCCCCCTTTTTTTAATTACATTTTATTAAAAAACAACAAAAAACGAGTAGCACTTTAGTAAAAAAATTGGATGTAATAAACGTAAAGTGCAAATATTAACCATATATGCTGTTTATATTGCTTGTAATTGGGGTGAAGTAAACATCTGTAGAGTATTTTACATAAAATTTTTGATTGTGTTGAATTAAAAACCCAAAAATGCCAGACCCACTGGTTGAGCCAGACTCAAACTACACTCTGAGTGTTTTTGGAAGCCAGAGCCTAAAGCTACAGACTGCTCACATGTCAATGTTAATTATTCCCCACAATTATTAACAATGATTTATACAACAATGATGGTAGGAATATTTAATCATGTAACATTTATTTATGTTTATCAGTTCCAACATTTGAAAGTCAGGAAGTAATGTCAAGGAAATCATTAATCAAGTCGCAACAAGTTATCTAGTCTTTTTTGAACAATTTTCACATTTATATGCACCATTTTTAGTTTAATGTTATGGTGTTTTCAATGAACACATGTTATCTCTTCTTTATCTGTAAATGTCTGTTAGTGGGAAGCCTGGCACTGCAGTCTGCTCACCAGTGTACTGTAATACACTGGTGAATAATTTGACACTGCAAGTCTGAGTGAGTCTTGTAAATGTGCATCGGTAAGGCGTGTTCTGTGTTTGTTCTTGATAAAGTTCATGTTAGAAAAGGCTGATACACAGAGATAGGTTGAACCAAAAAGGCAGGCAACTTTCATAGCTGCTGTGCATACACCACTGTACTTTTCTGTGTCCACAAGGCACCAAAAGTTTGATGCAGACTGATGGGTTTTGAGGTGGAGCTGATTTTGCAACGTTAGGATTTCTATCTCTACCTGTCCAGCATCCAATTTGAACAGGGCACATAGTTGCTCAGCAGTGCATGTCATGTCCACTTGCATGAAAGGATTTGTAATGGCTTTTTCTGTCCTTAATGCGCTGCCGGGCGGGTGGGTAGTTAGCATCGAAACTTCCGTGACACGTACTGAAGTGTCTCGCCACATTGTGCCGTTCCCGCAGTCGTCCCGCAAATGAGACACACACACACACTTTTCTTTGACTGACGTAAAAAAGACCTCTTCCTCCCAAACATTGTGAAAATGGTGTTTTCTGTCGCTTTTCTGCCATGTTTTTTGGGGGTAATCACAACTAACTCCTCATCGTTGCTGCACCGCTTCCTTGTGTCAGGAGTCGGACGTGACGTGCGTGCAATATTGACATTTGACTTCAGAAAAGCCCAGAGTTCGTTACAAACTAAATTAAACAAATTAAATTAAATATCGTCATTTTAAAATCTACATTAATGCAAGCGTTTTTTATTCAAAAACTACAGCAAGAAAATCTTTTTAGGCGGAGCTATATATTGACTAGTGCTATTTTTAGAACATGCCTCGCGGGCGCCTTAAGTGCTCCTTGCGGGCGACCAGGTGCCCGTGGGCACCGCGTTGGTGACCCCTGAGTTAGAGGAATAATTTTTTTTGGGGACAAACCTTCACATAACATGTACTTTAGAAAGATTATTTCTAAATTTTTGACCAGGTATATACTTTTCTGTATTCAAATGGGGCCACAAAAAGTAAAAAAAAAAATAATAAAAAAATAAAATAAAATCTAATGCTGCACAAAAACTAACAATGCATAAAATCCAATGATGTTAGTAATCTTTGACATATACTGTAATAAAAGGTAAATAAAAAAAATCCGGTTTACTTTTTTAATATTAAAAATAATAAAAAGTCATTTTGTGTGTATTTTTTATGCAAATAGTGACATCACTAAGTAATTATTATTTTTAAAAAAAGATTTAGAAGTTTTGATTAGAACTGAGGTTTATTAACAGATTTATGCAAAGAAATAAAAAAAATTAATCTGATATATTTTTATATAACTTTAATTTAGTAGACGTTTTGGCCACAGACATCAGGAAAATGTAGTATTTTTAAAGTGTCCACAAGGGTTAATATTAGTTCATAATAAAAGATTGGATCATTCATTCATTTATTCGTATTCAGTAATTGCTTTAACTTCATCAGGGTTGTAGTGGATCCAGAGCCTACTCCAGGAATACACACTTGCATTCACACATTCACACTAATTGGGCTGTTTAGATTAAACGGTCCACCTACTGCCATGTTTTTTTTAGCAGTGGGAGGAAACCAGCTAACCCAGAGAACAAGAGAAGAAAACACAAAAAAAATCTACACAGTTATTAACCTGAGTAGCGGTGGCTGATATCACAAAATAACATCACAACATGTGAAAACATTTCACAAAATTGAGTTTATACTTAAGTTGAATATGTGCAATCTCAGGATTGATTTGGAGATGCAATCGATTTTAGAAAATATCCGGAAAAAGCGCTATGTTCTATAGGAAAACTTTGCCAGTTATCAATTTACTCACTTTGTTGAAAGACATATCCTATGAAAGAACAAAATGAAAATAGTTCACCTTTAAGGTGTAAGCTACACATAACAGAAAACAGTAAATGCTATCATTTTATCATTTATCATTTTATCATGTTTTCCGTTCATCACTTTACTACATGATCCGAATAACTGTTTTTTTGTTTGCTGGTTAAAAATATTCATAAAACTAAATCCGGGCTCCTTCTGAAGCATGTGATGTTGTCAAACACAGCTATGTACAGGATAGGATGAAGACACATGTTGAGGCAGGCCAGGGTCTTCGACACTGGGTATCCATTACACGCATAATAATTCGTATTATTTTCCTCCTTTACTTTAAAATACCATAGTTGCAGAATGTGATAGGGGATAAAAGACACAGTGTACAGGGTGCAGACTAAGACCACCATCAGAGACACTTTTTTCTTCTGCAGGGAGTTGATTTTTGCATTTTTAAAAACAGCTACCATTACACCAAAATAGGATGCAAATGTAACTACGCACGGAACCAAACAACCTATAACAGTCATACACACCCTAAAGATAACCTTTTTGGGTTCCTGGCCTGGCTCTGAAAATAAGGAGCATCTGTCATTCCTGAAACCTGAATAGTAAAGGACCGGAGAGGAAATGCTTGCCACGGAGATCCAGACGAACACACTGATGATCTTGGCGTGTTTTAAAGAAATGTGATCAGAAGTGAAGAAAGGATGAACGATGGCCATGTATCGAATGACACTGATGCACATGATGAAGTAAATGCTCACATAGAGGTTACAGGTGAAGAGAAAACGCTCTATTTTGCAGACAGCATCACCAAAATCCCATTTTAATCCTTTTGAATAGTAGTCAATAAGAAGTGGGAGAGTAAGGGCGTAGAAGATGTTGCTGATGATCAGGTTGCAGGAGAATGCCATTGCTATATTCCAGTTCTTTCTCTCCTTAATCACAAGCAGACACAGTGACAATATGTTTCCCACCAGTGCCACACACATCTCCACACCATATATAGAAGGTAACAGTTCTTTTTGAAATGTACTGTTACAGCTGCTCCTGTTCATGTTCGCCTTTAATTGGACTCAGTTTTCTGCAAAACATAGAGAAAGCACTTTTGACATACAGTATATATGACAGTGGCTTGCAAAAGTGGAATTTATCAGATTTATATGAATAACAAAAGATAAATGCAGAGATTCTTCTGTCTGTAAGTTTAATGGCAACTCATGTTTGCTTACGTTCAAAAATAATTACATGATCAGAAAGCATTTTTAGATAAAATCAATCACAGGCCATCCATCAGTTTCCAGAAGCTCCCGAGAGTGGCCTACAATATTAAGACAGCTCCCATTGTCTTAACAAAAAACACCTCAGTAGAATTGTCATTAAAGAAGAAAGGAGTGAAATAAAGACTGAGGAGTATTCGACAGAAACTAAAAGGCAAAAAAAAAAAGGATTTATTGGATAAATTAAGAATAAAGTGGTAAATGATATTTATACCACAATAAGCCATGGATGTCCCACAGGAGCTAGAGACTTATGAGGGCAGACACAGTAAGACATGAAAGAGTCAAATAGTATGCTTTCTGAGTGTGGGATGAAGAATTAAAAATAATCACATATACAGTATAATTTACTGTGGCCGAGAAGTGCAAAACACATTAACAAATCCAAAAACACATTAACAAATCTGAAAACACAACGACAATTCAGACAACCTGGAAACGCTAGGTATCGTTTGTGAATGGAAAATTACTGATATACAGGTAAGAAATCTTATGTGTAATGTATAAAGTTCTCCGTTTAAATATAAGAAAATAGTAATCAGGAATCAGTAGATTAGATCAGATTAGAAACAGTAATCCATTCCACCCATCCATTCCAACTTTGTTGTTTTGTTTTCAGATTTGTTAATGTGTTTTCGGATTTGTTGTTTTGTTTTCGGATTTGTTAATGTGTTTTGCACTTCTCGGCCACCGTAATAATGACATAATTAAACCACAACACAGGTTCAAACGAGTAGTGTAGAAAAATCTATTTGGTGAGAAACCATCATGTTACATGTCTAGGTTTCATGGAACAAGCAATAAGACTAAGCTGAAGAATGTATCTTCACACAGTATCTTCACAGTATCGTATTTTCAGGAGTATTTGGGCAATAATTATCATTTACAAGACACCAAAGAACAAATATAATGTGTATATGTTAAATTATGTTAAAAACAGGGAGAAACTATAATCACAACAGATTCACTCACTCTGAGGATTACCGATTGTTACCAAAATGTATGTTAAATAGTATAGAACAAACATCTCTTTTGACTTAAATACAGATTAAACACAATTTTAAAATACTAATGAATATTTATTACTCCATGAATTAACAGTTCATTGAACCTGTCAATACCATGAAATCATTATTTTTATCCTTATCTCATAAAATATTCATGCTTTTAATTTTATGATATCATGAAATATTGAGCTTTGAAGCTTGTACAGTCCATAAAAATGTTCTTTTAACATGTCACAGATACACGCAATTCCCCAGCTATAATAAAAGCAAAAGTTAGGATGTGCCATCAAGTAGGTACTAACTTTCAGTGTCAGTAATATAAATGTAAAAAAGAATTTCTGCGGTTCTGTACTGCTAATAGACATGGACTGGACTTTAGAGAAAACCTTAATTTTGTAACAACAGTACAAATCAAGCTTGGGTATAATATACTTACCCAGTTCAAGTCACTTGGATTGAAGACATCAGATTCTTAAGGCTTTACACTTATAACACACACCAAGCAAGATTTATAAATAGATCAATGATGAAGACATACACTCAGCGTTGTGTGTGCTTCCCTGTTGTTATTTTTCTCCATCGTCTTTGTCTTCTTTTTAAACTGTGAGCTTAGATAACAATCTCTTTAAAATGCAAACTTTTTTAGTCCAGTCCCCTTGAGTCATGTATTATTTGACTACCTGCTTTGTTAAGGCTGGCAAATACATTTATATAGAAAATTATTTGCATATGCACTACAAACGAACAGGACGTACTGTGTAAGTGTAGTAGGCAGATGGGGGTTCAGTTCTTTAGGTTCTGGACAGTTTGTAAAAGATGGTGTATCATTCTCAACATTCTTATAAGCTCTGTGCTTGGACTGTTTTCTGCCTCATTTACAGATTGCTTTGGAAAACAAACAAACAAAAAAAAAACTAATGAAAATATAATGTATACCTTTATATAATGTCTATTTTTTATAACGTATATTTTTTAAATGTACTGTATGCTGATTAAAAAGCAGAAGACTTTTGGTGGTGGAATGAACTTCCTCTCAATGTCCAAACAGCTGAGTCACTGGTTATCTTCAAATGCGGGTGAAGAGACCTCTTTCTGAAACGCTTAAACTAGCACTTTTTTTTAGCACTTAGTTATATTGTTTGTTTATGTATGTATGCATATGTGTGTGTGTCATTAACAGAGTATTAGGTTGATGGTATCCTAAGAATGTAACCCAGTGAAACAGTGTTAATGTATTAATTGATAGAGACTTCAAAGTACTTTTGTATGTCGCTCTGGATAAGGGCGTCTCCCAAATACCGTAAAAGTAATGCAATGTAATGTAAAGGTCAGCTTTTGTAAGAGTACAATAATCAAAAGAAGGAAAAAACTTTTACTCAGTAGTAGTTATTAGTAAATAATGTATTCTTTATCAATACCAATAATGATAACATAGTTTTCTGTCATCCGGATATTTATTAAAACATGTCTAAAACAAAGACTGAAAAAATTTCTATAATCGTTTATATTAGCAGAAAACTAAAGATACAGCTTTTATCATGCAGTTTTATCTCATTTGCTAAAGACAGGGACAGTAGCACATCAATATAATCTATTTTAAATAAAAAATGAACAAGCGCTGTTTTTGTATTTGCACTGTACAAAATAAACAAAGATAAGAAGAATTTGAGCTTCTTCTTCAACTTTCGCCATTTTGTACTCACAGCATTTACTCTTAAATAATCAAAAGTATCAATCTAAATGTCCACTGCAAGCTTGACAAACCAAAGCTAAAGCTGCTGAAGAACACAAGTTGAAAGCATCAGAATTACACAGTTGGTGTGATTTTAAGTTTCAATACCCTTTTCTAAACACGATCTCCACAACAACAAACTATTTTGAAGAACTGAGATGGATCTACGACTGGAAGTTGTTTAGATATTGAGACATCAACAACAATAGCAATTTCATAAAAGGAAAATTCCTCAAACTCACTGTAAAATAAAATATGAAGGTACAACATTAACGCTGTGTTTTATCAATTTTAATAACTACAGTACCATTAAAGCCCAAAACTGACAGATAGATGAAAATTTCATCTGGATAATGACCCCAAACATAAATCCAAACCAAAACAGAATGTTGTGTAGTCTCAGTCTCTGTATTTCAATTCAATTTCTTTCAGTGAGTGTTCTCCTGTGATTTGTATGCTTGATACATTTGAGCTCCTTCTGCAGCACACTGCTCTGATACTGTCAAACACAGCCATGTACAGGATGGGATGAAGGCACATGTTCAGGCAGGCTAATGCCTTTGACACTTGGTATCCATTAAGCACATAACAATTGACCTTACCAGTGTTCATCAGTTTAAAATTCCATATTTGCAGAATGTGAAAGGGGACAAACGACACGGTGTACAGGATGCAACCTAAACCCACAATTAGTGCCACTCTTTTCTTCTGCAGTGAGGTGATATTTGCATTTTTAAAAACAGCCATTATTACACCAAAATAGGATCCAAAAGTAATTACAAAAGGGACCAAACAGCCTGTAACTGCCATAAACAATCTGTAGGTTGTCTTGGTAGGTTTAAGTGCTTTACTTCTGTAATTTGCAAATAAGGAACATCTGACCTTATTCAGACCTGAATAGTAGAGGACTGGAGATGAAATGATTGCAACAAATATCCAGACAAACACACTGATGATCTTGGCGTGTTTTGGGCGAATGTGTTTGCGTGTAAAAATTGGATAAACAATGGCCAGGTATCGATGGACACTGATGCACATGAAGAAGTAAATGCTGACGTAGAGATTACAGGTGAAAAGAAAACGCTCTATTTTGCAGAGTGCATTACCAAATACCCAGACCCGTCTTCTTGAATAGTAGACGATGAGAAGTGGGAGTGTGAGGGCATAAAGGATGTCACTGATGATCAGGTTGCAGGAGAACACTACGCCCATATGCCAGTTCTTCTTCTCCTTAGTCACAAGCAGCCACAGTGCCAGTATGTTCCCCACCAGTGCCACACACATCTCTACAGTGTAGATAGGAGGTAACAAGTCCTTAGAAAATGTACTGTTACAGCTGCTGTTTCTGTTCATTTTACGGAGACTCCTGAAAACAGCAATGCAAAGAAGAAGCTGTATTAGAATAGGTTAGGAGCAGTACAGGTCAGTGTTTTTCAGCTAGGGTGAGAGTTAAAATTCATTGTTTTTGTTAATGATATATGTTTTGTATTTATTAAAGGATTTCTATTTTAATGGGAAGATTCAGACAGACTTTTATTTTGATGGGTAGAATCTTTTTAAGACAAAAGGGGAAAAAATGGACTGCGTAGGAATGAGGCAGCCGTGACCTCTTGGGTCGAGGTAAATGAAAGAAATAAAAAAAGCGGAGAAAACTATTGATGTAGAGCTTGACATAGTTTCTATTGTATGTATCGTTATTAAGCATCTTAACATACACAACACAACTATTACACTAGTCTTACCTCCAGACCCATGTTTGCATTCAAATGTTTGAGACACAATTAAAACACTGTTTATCATGCTTAAGAAGTCATAATGAGGTGTTTATTAAAGTCCTTAACAATATAATTCTATTGTCATTTATGGTCCTTTCAGAGTTTCTTCTAAAGTTAACTTTTTCAAAAGCAATTTTACATTCATTATTCATGCATTTTAGAGTAATTTATAATATTTTGATAGCCAAATAGAAATCCTATGGCAATGCTTTTACCATAGAGCTTCATGATGCTAACATTGTAGTCTTGAGCTTCTTGAAATATAATTGAGACACAAAGATTTTTTTTTTTTACAAAACTGGTATTTTAAGCATAGTCTGTCGTATAAACCTAACATACTTTTGCAAAACTACATTTGTATTGTTGTACACAAAATTAATTTGTAGTAGTCAATTGTTGTAGTCAAAAAATTAATGCGGAAGAATGCTTTGACCACTGCAACAGAACTGCAAAGTTCAAATAACCACATGCACATTTTACTGAACCTTGAAAATGGAGTTCAAACTAATATTGAATGATGTAGAGATAGAAATATTCTGTTTTACAGGAATATTGTGTATGAAGCAGGCTAATTACAGCTAATGAGCAATGACATGCTTAATTACATAAATAGGCCCAAATGTAAAGATTCAGGGCTGATCTTTCTCTTCTTAGATAAAAAGAAGTTTATATATCAATTAATCAAACAAATCAATTAATTAATTAAAAAATATATAAATGAGATCTGTTATTTATTTTACATTTTATTGCGATATTGGTGTTGATTGTAGAAGAAGGTTTAAATATGTTCTATTGAGATATTGAAGTATGGGAACAAAAAGAAAAGTTACAGGACTTCCTATAAGCTAAAAAGCAGACAATACAATAAGGAAAACTATTATTGGAGTATAAATTAATACCTTACTTACCTTGAATCTGTCTTGATAAAATGTTTGGTACTAAACTTGTCGTCCAGCTCGCTAGTAGTCTGTTCACAGATGTGCCCAGATAGCCAGTGTTGTCTATGTTTGTATTAGTGAGAATATCACATCTACTCTATAGCATAATTTCATTTCCTCTTTTTGCTAATACAGACACTGCTGTCTTACACTTATCCTATGCTATCCTGTGAAAGATACACATTAATAAACAAGGCTGTAAATGAAAACGAGTTAGCCAAAAAGACTATTTTTCATCCGCAGACCCATGACGCAATGTTAAAAATTCACCCTAAAAACAAAAACGCAGATTTTTACACACATTCACACCTACAAAAAAGTAGAAATGAAAATAAAATACAAACATATAAAATACAAGAACTTTTTTACAAGAAAATACTGAAATGGGATGTTCATCAATCATGTATGAGTGTAATTGTCAGGTGTCCACAAATCTTTTGTCAATTAAAAAAACCTAAAAAGCAAGACTGATAATAATTGTGAGTGATAATGCTCCACAACATAAAAATGTAACCATAATAAATAAAATGTTGGATTTTTTTGTATCACTTACTTACATTAATCTTATATCAATATATTCCACATCCAAACCAAAACAAAATGTTGTGTAGTCTCAGTCTCTGTATTTCAATTCAATTTCCTTAGAATGTTCTCCTGTGATTTGTATGCTTGATCTGTTTGAGCTCCTTTTGCTGCACACTGCTCTGCCACTGTCAAACACAGCCATGTACAGGATGGGATGAAAGCACATGTTCAGGCAGGCTAATGCTTTTTTAAACTTGGTATCCATTACGCACATAACAATTAGTCTAACAATTATTTTCTTCCCTCAGTTTAAAATGCCATATTTGCAGAATGTGAAAGGGGACAAACGACACGGTGTACAGGATGCAACCTAAACCCACAATCAATGCCACTCTTTTCTTCTGCAGTGAGGTCATATTTGGATTTTTAAAAATGCTTAACATACACACCACAACTTGACCTCTTGATCCAAAAGTAACTACAAAAGGGACCAAACAGCCTGTAACAGCCATAAGCAATCTGTAGGTTGTCTTAGTAGGTTTAAGTGCTTTACTGCTGTCATTTGCAAATAAGAAACATCTGTCCGTATTCAGACCTGAATAGTAGAGGACTGGAGATGAAATGCTTGCAATAAATATCCAGACGAACACACTGATGATCTTGATGTGTTTTGTGTGAATGTGTTTACGTGTGAAAATTGGATAAACAATGGCCAGGTGTCGATAGACACTGATGCACATGAAGAAGTAAATGCTGACGTAAGGGTTACAGTTGAAAAAAAAACGCTCTGTTTTGCAGAGTGCATTACCAAATCCCCAGACCCGTCCTCTTGAATAGTAGACGATGAGGAGTGGTTGTGTGAGGGCGTAAAAGATGTCACTGATGATCAGGTTGCAGGAGAACATTACTCCTGTGTGCCAGTTCTTCTTCTCCTTAGTCACAAGCAGCCACAGCGCCAGTATGTTCCCCAACAGTGCCACACACATCTCCACACCGTAGATAGGAGGTAACAAGTCCTTAGAAAATGTACTGTTACAGCTGCTGTTTCTGTTCATTTTACTGAGACTCCTGAAAACAGCAATGCAAAGATGAAGCTCTATAAGAATAAATTAGGAGCAGTACAGGTCAGTGTTTTTCAGCTAGTGTGAGAGTCAAAATTTGTTGTTTTTGTTAATGACATATTAAAGGATTTCTATTTTAATGGGAAGATTCAGAAGGACTTTTATTTTGATGGGTAGAATATGTTTAAGATTAAAGGAAAAAAAAATGGACTGTGGAGGAATGAGGCAGCCGTGACCTCTTGGGTCGAGGTAAATGAAAGAAATAAAATAAAGCGGAGAAAACTATTGATGAAGAGCTTGACATAGAGTCTTGACTTAAGCACCTTAACATACACACCACAACTTTTCCACTAGTCTTACCTCCAGACCCATGTTTGCATTCAAATGTTTGAGACACAATTAAAAAGCTGTTTTTCATGCTTAAGAAGTCAAAATGAGCTGTTTATTAAAGTCCTTAACAATATAATTCTATTGTTATTATATTATAAAAGTTGAACTTTTTCAAAAGCAATTTTACATTCATTATTCATGCATTTTAGAGTAATTTATAATATTTTGATAGCCAAATAGAAATCCTATGGCAATGCTTTGACCATAGAGCTTCATGATGCTAACATTGTTGTCTTGAGCTTCTTGAATTAAAACTGAGATACAGAGATTTTTTACAAAACTGGAATTTTAAGCATAGTCTTTCATCTAAACTTTCTTTTGGAAAACTATATTCATATTGTACACCTTGCATTTGCCATGTGACATGTTATGATTGCAATTTTTCTGTAAATTGTCATTTTTGCTGTTGTGGTAAAAAAAAACTTAATGCGGAAGAATGCTTTGACCACTGCAACAGAACTGCAAAGAACAAATAACCACATGCACATTTTACTGAACCTTGAAAATGCAGTTCAAACTAATATTGAATGATGTAGAAATAGAAATATTCTGTTTTACAAAAATATTGTGTATGAAGCAGGCTAATTACAGCTAATGAGCAATGACATGCTTAATTACATAAACAGGCCCAATTGTAAAGATTCGGGGCTGATCTTTCTTTTCTTAGATAAAAAGAAGTTTATCTATCAAGTAATCAAACGAATCAATTAATAAAAAAATATAAATGAGATCTGTTATTTATTTTACATTTTATTGCGGTATTGTTGTTGATTGTAGAAGAAGGTTTAAATATGTTCTATTGAGATATTGAAGTATGGGAACAAAAAGAAAAGGACTTACAGGACTTCCTATAAACTAAAAGGCAGACAATACAATAAGGAAAATATTATTGGAGTAAAAATTAATACCTTACTTACCTTGAATCTGTCTTGATAAAATGTCTGGTACTAAACTTGTCATCCAGCTCACTAGTAGTCTGTTCACAGATGTGCCCAGATAGCCAGTGGCGTCTATGTTTATATTAGTGAGAATATCACATCTACTCTATAGCATAATTTCAATTCCTTTTTTTTGCTAATACAGACACTGCTGTCTTACGCTTATCCTATACTATCCTATGAAAGACATTCCATAGATTAGTTTTTGTCTACAAAGGCATTGCACATTAATAAACAAGGCTGTAAATGAAACATAGCCAAAAGACCCTAAAAACAAAAACACATCATCTTACACACAAATACACACCTACAAAAAAGTAGAAATAAAAAAAAATATTCACAAGAAAATACAAATACATAATTACACATGAGAATCAAACAAAAAATACAATAATAAGAAATTAACTAAACAAAATAAAATGATGCAGTAATTGAGTTACATATACAGGAATAAAGAAACTAGCCAAGAGCACTTAGTACAAAGAACCTTAAATAAAGAATACATTACTAATGTTGACAGTGTTGAGTCTTCAGTAAACATTTTATATGAGTTTATATGAGTTTTTAATAATTATTGTGATTGATTTCAGAGTAGTTATACTAGCTCGCAACCAAGTTGTTAAACAATAAGTGATATGAGAAATAATCATGGAATGCATATACATCAAAGCAGCCTCTGATGACATATTGTATAATCATGAATAAATCTCAAATTTGACACATTAACCCAGTTAAAGACCTTTTCAACCTTAAATGAGAGTCTGGCATCTATCAGAACACAGAGGTACCTATACTCAGATACATCCTGTAGTCTTTCCTCTGATACAAAAACACCTGGCACTATACTTAAACTATTAGCTAGTATACAAATGAATATGCTATGTATATATAGATATGGTTATACAAGGTATATAGTTTGGGTGCTATGGAGCGTGCATGCCTCTTTTCTACCTCCTGAAGTCCATGATGAGCTCCTTTGTTTTGCTAGTATTAAGGAGCAGGTTGGTGTCGGCACACAATGCAGCCAGATGCTGTACCTCTTACCTGTAGGCTCATCATTGTTGGTGATGAGGCTAATCACAGTGGTGTCGTCAGCAATCTTGATTATGGAGTTAGATCAATGTACCTGTGGTACACCTGTGTTAAGGGTGTAGGTGGCAGAACGGATGTTCTGGCCTGACCTGTCAGGCTGGGGTCTGTTGGTCAGAAAGTCCATGATCCAATGACAGAGGGAGGTGTTGTTACCGAGATCCCCAGGTTTGGTGATTAACTTGGAAGGGATTATGGTATTAAATGCTTATCATTGTATTGTATTTTTTGTACTTTTTGTATTGTCTTGTAACTTTTTGTCTGCACGTCTTGTCCTGCACTGTTTGCACCAGGTTGCACATTTGCACTTTATGTGGCTAAGACTACTTACAAGTCCTTAGCCCTGTCTTTGTTTTATGTAGCACCTTGATCCTGGAGAAACGTTGTCTCATTTCGCTATGTACTGCAACAGCTATATATGGTTGAAATGACAATAAAAGCTTCTTGACTCTTGGCTTACTCATTGATATACAACGTAAAAAGCAGTGGACCCAGAATAGATCCTTGGGGAACACCTGTGGATATACTGTGTACGACCTGATAAATATGATTCAATCCAACTTAAAGTCTCCGGAGAGAAATTAAAACCTAATGATTTTGACATAAGAATTCTATGCTTTACAGTGTCAAAAGCCTTCAAAAACACTGCCCCAAAATTTAAAGTTACATTTTGCCATCTCAGTTGAATAGTTTGCCCTGAAACCAAACAGCATAGGATGCAAAGCAAATAAAGGGGTGTCAGTGATTTGCAATCGGATTATAGGACTATAGAATAAAATACTAATAGGTCTCTAATTACTAGCAGAATAAAAATCACTATTTTTGAACACAGGTGCATAACAAATGACTTCCAAACACATGGGAACGTCACCTGAGGAACTGAAAGGTTAATAATTTTGGTGATAGGATTGACTAATAACTCACAAAGCATTAAGAACTAGATTTGTAAAGTTCGTTGCAACAAACTTTGATGTTGGCTTTGACGGTGCAAGTATTCGCAAAGGATGGTGCTTTTGGAGGCAAGTGGACATAAGGGTTAGTGTTGCTTTTGGAGGCAAGTGGACAGAAAGCTAGGGTGCCAAAACATTTGGAGGTAAGTGGAGACAAGCATGTGACATCATCCAAATACTCTTGAGGAAATTCCCCTCATTTGGCTGAGTGTTTTGATACTGTATGTCACATGTCCATGTTGTGCTAATTTTTTATTTTCACGTGACATCACGTGAGGTCACATGACTTCATCAGAATACACATGAGGAAGTCCCCCTCATTGTTCTGAGTTTTTTGATATCCATGTTGTAAAAAGTTTTTTGATTTTGCACATTTTGTGGCCGGGGCTGCAGCACAACCGAAAAGCCAGTCGGTACACCAATTTAAAACTCTGTTCAGAGTATCACCCTAAAGGAGCTGGCCAGGTTTGGTGTAGATAGCTCGAAAGCTTGCCGAGTTGTAAACCTCCAAAATTTATAATGGGAGTCTATGGGTAAAAACGCCAATTTGTGACCCAGTACCGGAAGTACCGGTCCTCATATCGCTTAGAAAAGTAAGACCAGGGTCTACAACATATCCGAATTTGGTTTATGTGGCTCGAAAGCCCTAGGAGGAGTTACTCTTGATAAATTTTTGTCTAAGCTTAGATAGGAAAACAGAATGTTGGCTTTTACAAAGCCAACATTATTATTACATCCATACCAAATATATATTTTTTCTGGATGGTTTAAAAGATGTAATCGCTCTTGTAACATCTAACTAGGTGACGGGCCTTAAATTATCGGCTTGATCCACTGTATTTACCAGTCAAACTTTTATATTCTCAGGAAAAAAAACATCTCCACAGTAATGATTAACTGCTTCAGTCACTTCAGATGGATTATTAGTCAGCTTCCTGTTTACCAGCAATTCAAGTGATGTCCTATCTTTTTTTTTTTAATCTCCATTTAAATTGTTCAACTGGTTATTTTAGAATGACTTGCCTGTTCTATAACCCACAGGATAGAGTTAAGTGATGATGATTCACTATGGTCACCCCTAATGGTAAAAGCCAAAACTAGAAGAAGTAAATGGCAGCAGATGGTGTATGTCACAGGTTTAATAATTTTTTTGCATTTTTTTTACATTTGTCATTTGCTTTAGACCATGTTTTTGTAGGCATGTGATAGGAAAGTAGATTTTGCATAGTCCTGGCTTAAGCCTTAAGTTATTTATGAACGTAAAAATCAGTGGACCCAGAATAGATTCCTGGGGAACACCTAAGCCTTAAGCTATTTATGAGAAACTATTTGAGCATAATGGAACTTATAGTATACATCATCCGGTCAGTTATGTATATAATTTAAGTGTTTCAAGGATGTATGCAGAAGAAGGCTTAATGTTGTGCAAAAGTCATTATTATTATAACTCAGCCTTCCAAGAAATAGTATAACCACATACAGTACCAAATAACGTAGAATTAGCTGGTTTACATGAATATTGAGCAATGAAGCAGGTTAACCAGAGTTGATAGTCAACCAACATGCTTAACCACAATCGTTATCCCAATTAGAGAGGTTCAGGATGTTCATCAATCACGTATGAGTGTAATGGTCAGGTGTCCACAAATCTTTTGCCAATTCAAAAACATAAATAACAAGACTGATAATTGCATGATTGTTTTACACACACAAAGTACATCTTTAAGCATATTGCAGACAGTAATGGAGGAATATATAATTTATTTATAAATTGTCATTACAAGGCTGTATACAGTTAGAGAAGCAGCTGTTGTATTATCTCAGCTAGATAATTTTGCTCCTATAGCTTCCCTATATTGAATGCATTGATTAACATTCTTATCTAACCTTCGGTAAAGTTTGTACATGGCAGCAGATATGACTGTATATTTCAGCTGCACTACAATTATTTACTCTTTTTGCTAATACACTTGAGCAATAGGATGAGCAATACACATGCTCATCCTATGCTATCCTGTGAAAAATACACATTAATAAATGAAACAGAGTTAGCCAAAAAGACTATTTTTCATCCACAGACCCATGACGGAATGTTAAATATTCACCCTAAAAACAAAAACGCAGCTTTTTACACACATATACACACCTAGAAAAAAGTAAAAAAAAAAAAAAAAACTATTCACAAGAAAATACAAATACAAAATTGCGCAAAAGAATCAAACAAAAATACAATCTAGCCATGGGGGTCACAGTCCAGTGACTTCTGTGCCGGTCCCAAGCCCGGATAAATAGAGAGGGTTGTGTCAGGAAGGGCACCGGCGTAAAACATTGCCAAATTTAACCATGCGAATCGTCAATATGAATTTCATACCGGATCGGTCGATGCCCGGGTTTACAACGACTGCCATCGGCACCGCTGACCTACAGGGCGCCCGGTGGAAATTGAGCTACTGTTGGTCGAAGAAGTAGAGGAGGGAGGAGAGTCCACAGACAGAGAGAGAAGAGGAAAGGTAAGAGTGTAGGACTGAGAATAGGAACTCTGAATGTTGGTACTATGAGAGGGAAAGGGAGAGAGCTGGCTGATATGATGGAGAGAAGGAAGGTGTACAGTGAGACCAAGTGGGAGGGTAGCAAGGCTCGTAGTATAGGAGCAGGATTCAATCGGTTTTATTATGGTGTGGATAGTAAGAGAAATGGGGTAGGTGTGGTCCTGAAGGAGGAGTTTGTGAGGAATGTTCTGGAGGTGAAGAGAGTGTCAGACAGGGTGATGAGTCTGAAGTTAGAGATTGAAGGGGTGATGATGAATGTTGTTAGTGGTTATGCCCCGCAGGTAGGTTGTGAGTTACAGGAGAAAGAGATATTCTGGAGTGAATTAGATGAGGTGATAGAGAGTATTCCCACGGGTGAGAGAGTGGTGATAGGAGCGGATTTTAATGGACATGTTGGTGAGGGGTACACAGGTGATGAGGAGGTGATGGGCAAGTTTGGAGTTAAGGAAAGGAACCTTGAAGGACAGATGGTAGTGGACTTTGCTAAGAGGATGGACATGGCTGTGGTTAACACTTATTTTCAGAAGAGGGAGGAACATAGAGTGACTTACAAGAGTGGAGGTAGGAGAACACAGGTAGACTACATCCTATTGTATGTAGAAGAGGCAATCTGAAAGAGATTACTGATTGTAAAGTGGTAGTGGGAGAGAGTGTAGCCAGACAGCATAGGATGGTGGTGTGTAGGATGACTCTGATGGTCTGTAAGAGGAAGAGGTCAAAGATAGAGAAGAAAACTAAGTGGTGGAATATGAAAAAGGAGGAATGTTGTGAGAAATTTAGACAGAAGTTGAGGCAGGCTCTGGGTGGTCAGGTAGTGCTGCCAGATGACTGGGAAACTACAGCAAAAGTGATCAGGGAGACAGGGAGAAAGGTGCTGTGTGTGTCATCTGGAAGGAGGAAAGGAGATAAGGAGACTTGGTGGTGGATTGAGGAAGTTCAGGATAGTATCCAGAGGAAGGGATTAGCCAAGAAGAAATGGGATATGAACAGGACTGAAAAGAATAGACAGGAATACAAGGAGTTACAGCGCAGAGTGAAGAGGGAGGTGTCTAAGGCCAAGCAGAAGGCATATGAAGAGTTGTACACTAGGTCAGACACTAGAGAAGGAGAGAAGGACTTGTACAGGTTAGCTAGGCAGAGGGATCGAGATGGGAAGGATGTGCAGCATGTTAGAATTATTAAGGATAGAGATGGAAAGGTGCTTACAAGTGAGGAGAGTGTACAGAGGAGATGGAAGGAATACTTTGAGGAGCTGATGAATGAGGAAAATGAGAGGGAAAAAAGAGTAGAAGGGGTGAACTCTGTGGAACAGAAAGTAGATAAGATTAGAAAGGATGAAGTCAGGAAGGCTTTGAAGAAGATGAAAAGTGGGAAGGCAGTTGGTCCTGATGACATCATGGTAGAGGCCTGGAAGTGTCTAGGAGAGACAGCAGTGGAATTTTTAACTAATTTGTTCAACAGGGTTTTAGAAAGTGAGAGGATGCCTGAGGAATGGAGAAGGAGTGTGTTAGTGCCGATCTTTAAGAATAAGGGTGACATGCACAGTTGCAGCAATTATAAGGGGATAAAGTTGATGAGCCATACAATGAAGCTGTGGGAAAGAGTAGTGGAAGCTAGTTTAAGGAAGGTGGTGGAAATTTGTGAGCAGCAGTATGGCTTCATGCCCAGAAAGAGCACAACAGATTCAATTTTTGCTCTGAGAATGTTGATGGAGAAGTATAGGGATGGTCAGAGGGAGTTGCACTGTGTGTTTGTAGACTTGGAGAAAGCATATGACAGGGTGCCAAGAGAAGAGCTGTGGTACTGTATGAGGAAGTCAGGAGTAGCAGAGAAGTATGTTAGAGTGGTGCAGGACATGTATGAGAGGAGCAGGACAGTGGTGAGGTGTGCTGTAGGTCAAACAGAGGAGTTCAAAGTGGAGGTGGGACTGCATCAGGGATTAGCTCTGAGCCCCTTCCTGTTTGCTTTAGTGATGGACCAGTTTTCAGAGGAAGTCAGACAGGAGTCTCCTTGGATGATGATGTTTGCAGATGACATTGTGATCTGTAGTGAGAGCAGGGAGCAGGTGTAGGAAAACCCGGAGAAGTGGAGGTTTGCGCTGGAGAGAAGAGGAATGAAAGTCAGTCGTAGTAAGACTGAGTACATGTGTGTGAATGAAAGGGAGGGAAGTGGAACAGTAAGGTTACAGGGTGAAGAGGTGAAGAAGGTACAGGAGTTTAAGTACTTAGGGTCAACAGTCCAATGGAGATAATAATGGAGAGAGTGGGAAAGAAGTAAAGAAGCGAGTGCAGGCAGGTTGGAGTGGGTGGAGAAAGGTGTCAGGGGTACTGTGTGATAGGAAAATATCAGCGAGAATCAAGGGGAAGGTGTACAGGACAGTGGTGAGACCGACCATGCTGTATGGTTTAAAGACAGTGTCACTGAAGAAGAGACTGGAGTCAGAGCTAGAGGTAGCCGAACTGAAGATGTTGAGGTACGCTTTGGGACTGACAAGGTTGGACAGGATTAGGAACGAGTACATCAGAGGGACAGCTCATGTTGGACATTTGGGAGACAAAGTTAGGGAGGCCAGATTAAAATGGTTTTAGTGTTGAGGATGCAGAAGATAGGGATAGGTGGAGAGAGGTGATTCGCTGTGGCGACCCCTGAAAGGAAAAGCCGAAAGAAGAAGATGATAAACAAAAATAAAATTATAAGAAATTAACTAAACAAAATAAAACTAGATTTGTAAAGTTCGTCGCGACAAACTTTGATGTTGGCTTTGACGGTGCAAGTATTTGCAAAGGCCGGTGCATTTTGGAGGAAATTGTGAAAGCTACTGGACTGCTAGGGTGCCAATACTTTTGGAAGTGAGCAGACATGAGCATGTGACGTGATCCAAATACCCATGGGGCAGTTCCCCTCATTGTGCTGAGTGTTTTGATATGTCACATGTCCATTTTGGGCAAATTTTTAATTTTCACGTGATGTCACGTGACCTCAGGTGACGTCACGTGACGTGACCAGAACACCCGTTGGGCAGTTCTGCTCATTGTGCTGAGTGTTTTGATATGTCACATGTCCATGTTGTGGACATGTGACAAAATTTTTTTTGATTTCGCTAGTTTTGGGGGCGGGGCTACACGTGACGTCACGTGACGTGACCAGAATACCCGTGGGGCAGTTCCCCTCATTGTGCTGAGTGTTTTGATATGTCACATGTCCATGTTGTGCAAATTTTTAATTTTCACGTGACTTCACGTGACGTCACGTGACTTCACGTGACGTGACCATAATACCCGTGGGGCAGTTCCCCTCATTGTGCTGAGTGTGTTGATATGTCACATGTCCATGTTGTGCAAATTTTTAATTTTGCTTGTTTTTGGGGCGGGGTTACATGTGACATCACGTGGTGTCGAGTGACGTGACCAGAATACCCGTGGGGCAGTTCCCCTCATTGTGCTGAGTGTTTTGATATGTCACATGTCCATGTTGTGCAAATTTTTGATTTTGCTTGTTTTGGGGGCGGGGCTACACGTGACGTCACGTGACGTGACCAGAATACCTGTGGGGCAGTTCCCCTCAATGTGCTGAGTGTTTTGATATGTCACATGTCCATGTTGTGCAAATTTTTGATTTTACTTGTTTTGGGGGCGGGGCTACACGTGACGTCACGTGACGTGACCATAATACCCGTGGGGCAGTTCCCCTCATTGTGCTGAGTGTTTTGATATGTCACATGTCCATGTTGTGCAAATTTTTTATTTCGCTTGTTTTGGGGGCGGGGCTACACGTGACGCCATGTGGTGTCGAGTGACGTCACCAGAATACCCGGTGGGGTGCCAATACTTTTGGCAAAAAGTGGCTACTGAGGGTTTGGACATTTCATGTCAATACTGCAGTCATTATGGGATTCTACTTATTATACTGCATAGAACAGTACATGCAATTCTTAATGTTGGATGTATTGCGTGTGTGAGAGCTTAGAGGACTTCTCGGAATTCCCTATTCAAGTCTATGGGATGTTCGCCCGTCGACTACGGGAAAACCGAAAATTCCATCAGAACTACGCAATAAAAATTTGGTCCGGAGTAAGGCCCTAAAGAACCTGTCCGAGTTCGGTGTAAATCGCTCGAAAACTTGCCGAGTTATAAACCTCTAAAATTTAGAATGGAAGTCTATGGGAAAAAAGGCCACTTTGAGCTTCCATACCGGGAATGCCGGAATTCCGATCACTTAGAAAAATAGAAGCAACAAACTTCAGACCAGGGTCTACGAAATATCCGAATTTGGTGCATGTGGCTTGAATGCCCTAGGCCGCATTTTTTTAAATAAATTTTTGTCTAATAATAATAATAATAATAATAATAATAATAATAATAATAAGCTTATAACGGAAATCAGAATGTTGGCTTCTACAAAGCCAACATAATGATATTTGAGGCGAGGAGCGGGGCAGTGAGTGAAGGCGAGGGGGGGGGGCCTGAAACAGGACGTGACATTGCGCTGTCTGGTCCTCGGTGCGCAAACCGTGGATTTTTGAAAGCACTTTGAAACGGTGAGTGTAAATAGTCTATTCTTTCTGGCAATAAATGATTACCCTAAAACGATGTTAGTTAAATGTTAATAAGTTAACTTAGTGTGACGATTGATGCTTTTCGCTAACGCTAGCATATGTCTCTGGTGTATTAAAATAACAGTTCAAAACGTGTTTCTTAAAGTTTCTTTTAAAACTTTTAATATTTTTTGTTTGTAGTAGCCACTTAAACTGTTTAAAAGATGTAGTCATTAGCAGATGTTCATTAACGTGATTTGGTAATCGAAATGTTTTCTTATGCTCTGTTTTCCCAGGTTCTTTTGAAGATGTAGTGGAAGTTTTGTGAATTTATATGTGACAAACAAGGTTACCTATTAAAACATTATAGTTAATTACCATCAGGGCTAAACTAGCATCAGAAGCAATGCCTGTTGTTGTTCTCAAGATGCACAGTGTGAAACTTTGAACAGATTCTTGTTCCGATTGTCCAGCCAATGCAGTAAGTGCTCTTAACATTTACCTGTGTTCTGCGCTTATAGTGTACTGTATGTTAAAACTGCATATTGTTGCTCTATTGATATCATCAACTCAAAGGTTGTCAAGCATACGTGTTTATAAATCACATATGAGTGTAATGGTCAGGTGTCCACAAATCTTTTGCCAATTAAAAAACATAAATAGCAAGACTGATAATAATTCTGAGTGATAATGCTCCATAACATGAAATGTAACCATAAATATGTAAAATGTAGGATATGTTTTTTTTTATTACTTACTTACATTGATCTTATATCAGTATATTCCACATACAAAACACTGAAAGTTTAAAGAAAATAGATTCTTCCTTGGAAAGATAAACATTATTATAACTACTATAGTATAACTATTATAAGTGTATAATATAAGACTGACTAACTCAACATTATTACTGTTACACAGTATATTTTCAGATTCTGTGACAGCTACCCTTACAGGATGTGGGTTAAAGTTCCTGTTCAATATAAACCTCAAGGCCAATCAACCACAATAAATAAATAAATAAATAAACGAGACACGACAATGTACAGAAAACAATCCTAAAACACTTCTCGTTTATATTGTTTACAGAATATTCAAGAAGCATTTACATGATTGTTTTACACATATAAAGTACATCTTTAAGCATATTGCAGACAGTAATGGAGGAATATATCATTTATTTATTAAATTGCCATTACAAGGCTTTACAGTTAGAGAAGCAGCTGTTGTAATATCTCAGCTTGATAATTTTGTAAAGTTTGTACATGGCGACAGATACGATTGTATATTTCAGCTGCACTACAATTAACACTTTTATGCACTAAGAAAAATGTGAAGTCAAAAGTGTCAAAAGTGTCTCTGGTGCTTGCACTACATCTGTAACACCATATTGTGGTCTCGTTTTTGAAATGAGTCAGTTTCTAGACAAAGCACCACTGCTGGCTGTGTAGTAGTTTTACTGCTACACATTTGGAGGATTATTTTACACACTTTTGACTTGGTAAGCATTCAGAATTTTCCGCTCTTCTTATTTAACCTGCAATAACTGTTTAAAATAGAAATCCTAAAAAATGAAATTATGTTTACAAAGCTGTTAAATATTTCAATGTGATGGAATTTAGCATGGTAATAAATTTAGGTTCAACTTCAGCTTAGCTTTGCTACAGTCTTAATGGACTTATAGAATATCACAGTGGGCCCTGAAAAAAATAGCATGATTAAACCTATTATGAACAAAAAAGGTTGTATTATTTTGAGCTCCTTCTGCAGCACACAGCCCCGGTACTGTCAAACACAGCCATGTACAGGATGGGATGAAGGCACATGTTCAGGCAGGCTAATGCCTTTGACACTTGGTATCCAGTATGCACATAAAAATTAGTCTTATTTTCTTCCCTCAGTTTAAAGAACCTTATTTGCAGAATGTGATAGGGGAAAAAAGACACAACATACAAGAAGCAGACTAAACCCACAATCAGGGCAACTTTTCTTTTCTCCAGTGGAGTGATACTTGTAATTTTGCAAACCTCCCACAAAACACCAATATATGATGCAAAAGTAACTACAAAAGGTACCAAACAGCCTGTAACAGCCATAAACACCCTAAAGTTAGACATGTTTGATTTGCCATGATTTGAAAATAAGGAACATCTGTCATTATTCAGACCTGAATAGTAGAGGACTGGAGATGAAAGGCTTGCAACAAATATCCAGACAAACACACTGATAATCTTGGCGTGTTTTGGGCGAATGTGTTTGCGTGTGAAAAACGGATGAACGATGGCCAGGTATCTATTAACACTGATGCACATGATGAAGTAAATGCTGACGTAGAGATTACAGGTGAAGAGAAAACGCTCTATTTTGCACAGTGCTTTACCAAATCCCCAGACCCTTCCTCTTGAATAGTAGACGATCTGAAGAGGAAGAGTGAGGGTGTAAAAGATGTCACTGATGATCAGGTTGCAGGAGAACACCACTCCTGTGTGCCAGTTCTTTCTCTCCTTAGTCACAAGCAGACACAGGGCCAGTATGTTCCCCACCAGTGCCACACACATCTCCACACCGTAGATAGAAAGTAACAACTCCTTAGAAAATGTCCTGTTACAACTGCTGTTTCTGTCCATTTTACTGAGACTCCTGAAAACAGCAATGCAAAGAAAAAGCTATATTATAGTAAACTAAGAGGTACCAGTTCTGTTTGAACTTTATAACTACAGTTGCTGTACCTGCTCACATTGCCAATAGTTGCTGCCATTTTATGGTTCTTCTGCAAAAATAGCAATGTTTAGTTAATTTTACCATATAGCTCTCCATACAGTAACGCGTTCCTTAAATATCCATGGCTACACTTCAATTATACTGAGCCTCTTAAAAACAGCAATACAAACCACTTATTTTTAGAACAAATTGAATTAATAATAAGGACATTAAATGTACTCTTTCCTTCAGACCCACGCTGATGTTTATCAACAGGTCACAACCCCATTTCATTATAAATGACACCATTTAACAATTCAAACGTTTAAAATCTTGATCATCCACAATGACAACATTGTTTTTCCAAATTTATGGAGACAGCGATTTAATGTAAATATAATTATAATATTTCAATCTTGAACAAAAGTAATTCACATACTTAAATCACACTGAAATATTAACTGCTCTCAACACTTAACATTAGGAAACTTTAGTCTTGTTCTGAGCTTGGCTATCACTGGTGTATCCTAAGTTTGAATCTATTTACACATAATTGCTTGTATATTATGGAATTTATAGTCATCTAGTATGCTATACTATGTATAAAACGAAGCAAAAAAATGAAATGATGTATAATGAATAGTAGTAACATAGTCTTAAATCGTTCTTGTAATAAAAGAAAGATAAAAGATACAATGGCATGTTTTCCAAAGCTCTCTGAGAACATATGCAAGTGTTATACTGGCAGCGTAATAGTCAAAAGAGTAAAAATTTTAAACGTTTTCAAAGTGCACAAGACATTTCCTTAACTGCACTCTATTTAATCAATTTTCAGTTGAATGCAACTTTTCTACGAATGTATTTGGATACTTTTTTAAGCGCTAAAATGCCGTTGAGTTGCAACTGAGTTCATTTTCTCGCTTACAAGAATTCTGTGAAGAGATCCTGTAAAGATAGCCATCTAGTCTTCTTCAAGTGTGTGAACATCATTTACCACATTTTATCTGATCAAATATTTAAAGATGCAATTCATTTCCTTCAATTCATTAAAGAAGTTGGTGCCATTGTAAGCCTTTAGATCAGCTTCAACGTGCCTTCAGAAGGATTCTGTTATTTGTTTTATCAACGTATATAAGAAAATTTCCAAAACCAGTTATACAAATTGTATTCTAAGGTCTATTCTAAAAAAAAAAAAAAAAAAAAAAAAAAGAAATCATGTACAATTCTGTATAATTACCTAGCAATAAAATAATTGTATCCTAATTCAATCTAATCTTAAAATCTAGTATTAGAAAGCATTTAGAAAGTCAGTGATATTTTTGGGGAAAAAACAATTCACAAACTTAAGTTAAATTTTAAACATCAAATTCTAATAGATGATTGATTTGTTGAACTTACCAGCAGTATGTCAATGGATCCAAGATTTCTTCAAATTCTAGACAAATAGGTAATTTCCCTAAAATACAGATTTTCCTGGGACATATTCACATCTCAGTGACGAGTTTTATTTCCTCTGCAGAATCCTTTTTCCAACTTGTCAACTGTTTATTACAACACAGCTACTTTTCACAAGAACCACAGCAACATTATTAATAGCTCTATGAGTTTTTGCTGTAAATACAATAAACATTAACACGAACAACTAAAACACAGCCACATCTTTAGAAAGATTGCAGTCTTTCGCAGCTGTTTTTTAGTTAAGCATTAGCAAAACTAATTGCCACCGTCTCTTTCTTCTTCTTTAAGTCCTTCTTTGCCCTGTCCTCCTCTTGGGCTTCCTAAATGGAGAATTTTTGTCCTTTCCCCATTGAACTTTGTGCTCCAATTTTCTTTTCTCCTTTACTCTTCCCAAACTGGCTGATTGTTTGATTTTAGCACCAAAAGAAGCCTTTCTTCTTTCAAAATTTCATCACCAAAAGCTTTAAATTTAGACAGTTATCTCTTGTTGTAGAATGTTATCATAAGGCAGTGTTTTTTCTTTGCGGTAGAGAGCATGTCTGGGAAGCAGATGTACGACAACTCTATCAGAATTGACAGGAAGTGTCACAGATATCTACATATTCATCAAGCACAGGAAGCACTATTGATAAAAATCTTTTATATTTGTCAGTTTTTTTTTTTTTGGTTGAACATATCTGAGCCAACCATCTTTAAACATTTCAGCGATAAAGCAAACAGGTTTACTATGCTATCAAAAAAAAACCAAAACAATTCCAATTAAAATCTGGCTCAGAATATTTAAATCAGCAATTAAACCCATTGCACTACTGTATATGGCAATGAGTTGTGGGGTCCACTAACACAAACAGATCAACCGAACACTGAGGAAGACCCTGAGTAAATACAGACTGAGTGAGCACAGGCTGGCAGTAGATCATCGCCGATACAAACAAACCTGGTGCTGTAGAGAAAACAGACTCTGTTCACACTATGACCTCAGTGGTGTAATGTGAATTCGGCAGCACTACTTTCAGTCATTAGGAGAAATCATCCCTGGGTTCTAGACCTGCAATAATATAGAGCAGGGGTGTCAAATGTGGCCCGCAGTGTAATTATATTTGGCCCGCGAGATCATATCAAATGTGCATTAAAGCTGGCTAGCCGCATGCTCCGCTAATACTACAAATCCCAGAATGCCTTGCCACTGTATAGACACGTAGTCATGAACAGCAAGCGCCCCTCATTCTCTGTTGACAGTCGTTAACAACCATGCTACTGTCACATCGGGCAAGTTAATTCCACCCTCCACAAAAATGGCCAAATGAAAGATGGACAATAGGAGCTTTCAAGACTAGTGGGAGGCAGATTATCTATTCATGAATATAAAGGACAGACCTGTTTGTCTTGTGTGTGGAGCTAATGTGTATGTAACGAAAGAGTATAACATAAGAAGACACTATAAAACGAAACATAAAGCAGGAAATCAGAAGCTCCAGAAGGTGGAGGAGATAAAAAAAGTGTGGTTTCCAGGCAGACTATGTTCATGAAAGCAAAATCAAAAAGTGAAGCTGCTGTAAAGGCTGTAAAGCAGAGACTGCAAAATCTGCCCGGCCCTTTAATGAGGGAGAGTTTGTCAAAAAGTGTGTGATCAACAATGTTTGCGACATTGTGTGCCCAGATAAAAGGCAAGAATCAATGTGATCAACGTGCAGATCAATGTGCAGATCAATGTGCAGATCAATGTGCAGAGTAAATCAGAGTGTAGCAAACTGAGTTGAATATATGTTTTCTTTAAGCACTTTTTCTACTCCAAGGCATGAACTGTTAATAGACGAAAAGTTGGATTTTCATTGAATGAAATTATTATTTTTGGTTGTTTTGTTGTTGGTTTTGAAAAAGATCCACTTCAACTTAACTTAAAATGATACAGTGAGAGGTATAATTTGTTTTATTTAACCCTTGTATTTTCCTCCTATGCAAATTAGGAGCACCGAGTCGACTTGACCTTGTCTTTTTTGACTGCTTATAAAAAATGAACTATATATGATAGCCATTTTTTTCACCTTTTCAGTCTAACTTGTACGGAGCCCACCCAATCAGAGGCTTGGCCCACCCTGGCCCCACACCACATAACAGCCAATCACAAAATTGGTGTGATATTCAATTTTCAAATTTCTGCCCAATCCCCTTTTTCCCCTTCTAGACAGACAGACAGACTTAGCTCATTCATTCACATTCACGCAACCTTTGAGGTAAACGGACGTGCTTATAAAGCAATAAATGACAGTCACAGTAACTTTATTACAACTGTTAGTGAATTAACACACTATATATAGCCTAATAAAATACATGTACAGATTTCTTGTTCCGAAAGGACAAATGAAAATCACTTTAGCTCTCCAGGACACAGCCACCACCTCCTCATCCATTTGCGGCAATGAGGTCGAAGAAATGGATGAGTCGAGTTCATCTGCAGCTTCCGATGGTGTCAAAAGCACAAATACACCCACTCAAAGATGCAGCAATTCTGTCTCGAATGATTTAAACAGTGCGAATCCTTAACAGCCGGTTCTGAAATCATACCCCCAAACTCTTTTTGGAGGGAGAGAGAGATGTTTTTCGGCCGCTTGGTATCAGTCACGGCCGTGGCTTGAATATTCTGTAGATCGTGATGCATGCTTTTGTTTTCCGTGTCGAGTGTTCGGTGTTGCTTTCTCTGAAAATGACACGTTCGTTTCGACAGGTTTTCGAAACTGGAAAGCAGCATTAGAACATGACCGTGGTCTTCAAAAATATTTACAATCCTCAACCTCATGGACAGAGTTTTGCCACCGATCGGTGTCGGGGGAGACCGTAGCATGTTTGCTCGGCCCCCAACAGGTAGAAAAGAATCGCTATTACATAAAAAGCATGGCAGGTGTTGTTAAGTTTTTAGCAGTCAATGAGCTGCCCCTTTTTTAACAAAACCCAATTCTTACAGTTCATGCTTCACTCAAGTAACAGGTTTTTTTCTAGTTGATGTAAATAGTTATTTTAAAAGAACTGTCCCTTTAAAAAAAAAAAACATTACAAGAATAAACCCAATTCTTAGAGTTCATGCTTCACTCAAGTAACAAGTTTGTTTTAGTTGATGTAAATAGTTATTTTAAAAGAATTGCCCCTATTTATCAGATCTAAAGTTACTTAACTGACAAAAGATCTGTTAAGGGGTCAAAAAATATTACAAATGCAAAAAAGAGAGAATGTAAAAATAAACATGTTAATCCTTTTTGGTCCGTGTATCTTTTGGTCATTCGACTTTCCATTTAGAAACGGGTATTAAAAACAAAAAAGAGTGGCAATATGATTTTCATTTTAAAATACAAAAATTACAATTGAAATACAAAGCGTTTTTCTTTTTCATGGTCAAAATGAATAAAATTTTAAAAACGGTTTGATTTTCATTTTCTATTTTGAATGACAAAAAAATAAAATCACCAGAAAACAGAAACGAAAAAAGGCCCGTTTTTTATATTCCAAGACCGGATGTGGTCATTTACATGACAAGAGCGCCAAATTTGAGATTGTGCCAATGTTGCTTTAGCCCAGACTAAAATGTCTTTGGAACCGTACTCAGTTATGATATTAGATATGGCAAAACAAGGCCTGTCATCTGCAGAAATCTCTGTGCAGATATCCCACGAAAGTGGGGGAGCAAGAGGATGTTCTGCAAGAAATGTGAGGAGATTTTGCGCTGAAAATGGCTTAAGTTTGATGGGACTCCCCGATGCGCATTTGGAGTTAGAGGTGGCAAAAGCTATAACACGAGGTATGTACTTGCTATATATCCCCGTTTTTAGTGTGTGTGTGTGTGTCTGTGAAAGAAAGAGTGTGAGAACTAACATGTAGGCCTATACTGTATGCACACACATATGTCCTGCATCCCCAAAGGGTCTTCAACTGGCATCTTTTATGCCCGCTTATTACAAATAGTAAATAAATCACACTAAATAGCCTCAGCCTACCATTATTTGTAAGTAATCGCTGTCAACATAATCCTTACAACACTGACAAATCCCTTAACACAGACATACACATGCTGCACTGTCTAATGGCATGATAAACATATATCAGCTGGTATGATTTTGGAAACTGGAAATCATGTGAATTTGTTATAATCTAGACGGGACCTACATATGGAAGAAGGATGATAAAGGGGTATCTCGCCATGAAAGGATTGCATGCTGCAGAGACTCGAATTGGAACAGTGCTCAGAACTGTGCATCAGTCTTACCATGAAGCAAGACGTCAGGTATGTACTGTCTCAACATTAATATTTTACATTATCAAAATTCCATGAGAATTATGAGCTAATGTGTATTTTTATATGGTTGTTTAGCTGCAGTTACTTAGCTTGTCTAAGATATAAAAAAAAAACCTTACACAATTGTATAGTATAATCAAACCAAATACCCTAATTTTATTTATTCATTATAATTATTTATATTAATTTATTTGACAGGGACAACACAAATAGGCATCGTTACATTTATAAAACCTGCAACCGATGCAGTGTTTAAAGGACTAATGGGATTTTGTATATGAAATAGTTTCAGTACATTGTTTATCTATTTTTCTGGGTGCCCGTATCAAGCTGGTTACATGGGCCATAAGATCCATATGGACCAAAACGAAAAACTGGCTGTTTGGGGTCACCCATGTTTTAGCCATTGATGGCTTCAGCAAAAAAGGTTGTTGCTCATTCTACAATGCCTATAAAAAACAACCTTGCCGTCTATGAAGATGTTTCCAGGTAACAGCCTATGCCTTGTTGTGGACACTAAAGGGACTGCATACACACGGCTAAGAATGTGACTAAACTGTTGAACACCTACATTGTTATGAACCATTCATTCATTTTCTACCGCTTATCCGAAATTCCCGGGTCACGGGGAGCCTGTGCCTATCTCAGGCGTCATCGGGCATCAAGGCAGGATACACCCTGGACGGAGAGCCAACCCATCGCAGGACACACACACACTCATTCACTCACACACTCAAACACTACGGACAATTTTCCAGAGATGCCAATCAACCTACCATGCATGTCTTTGGACCGGGGGAGGAAACCGGAGTACCTGGAGGAAACCCCCGAAGCACGGGGAGAACATGCAAACCCCACACACACAAGGCGGAGGCGGGAATCGAATCCCTTGGAGGTGTTAGGCGAACGTGCTAACCACTAAGGCACCGTGTCCCCGTTATGAACCATATTATACAGAAAATAAGATTTGGAACAGTTACATTTAAAAAGTTTACTAAAATTGACTTTTTCATCCAATAGGCCTGCTTGAATATGGTATATGGGCCCAGGTGCGAGTAGATCATGGCAAGGAGTTTTATTTGACACTCTTCATGCAGGAGCTGCTGACATCTCATCGCCATAATCAGGAGAGAAGGCCTTATTTACAGACTTCATCCACAAGGGTACATTTCAGTAGTAGCTACGGGGATGTGGTAGCTCAGTGGTTAAGGTGTTGGGCTACTGATCAGAAGTTCACGGGTTCGAACCCCAGGTCCACCAAGCTGCCACTGCTGGGCCCCTGAGCAAGGCCCTTAACCCTCAGTTGCTCAGTTGTAAGTCACTCTGGATAAGGGTGTCTGCTAAATGCCGTAAATGTAAATGTAAATGTAGTTTTTGTGGATGCTTCAGCTGCACACTACTTGTATGCCTGCTTTTATTATTACTATTATTGTTTGCTTCAGCAGCATACTTTTTACTTGCCTACATGACATAAACTGTCTTTACATTTCTATGATTTCTGAATTTTAGGGTAAATATCCCATTAAATTAAAATCAAAACCTTGGCCAAGAACAGATTTTTTTTTAAATCTGGTTACATCTTAACATTAAACAACCGCTGAAAGAAAAAAAAACAACAACACTGGACTTTATTCAGTACTTTAAATTCCAGTTACATTTTTTTTAATGTTACATTCCATTTGGGAAAATGGTCCTTAAGCACAGGACCAGGTGTAAATGTGTATAATGACTGCTGCGTTGATACATTTACAGATTTACTGGGAATTCTGCATAATTATTTTTCCACAAATGGGTCATAACATATGTTTCATTAACCACCACAACAGATTGACTGATGAACCTTTGTTGCAAATTCAGAATCATATAACGAATCTGGCCTGAAGTCAACAGTCGTGTCAAATATCCACTGAAGACAGCTCTTCTGGAGTTGGTAGATCAAGAGGAAATAGACATGAACGACAGCCTTGTGAGATACTGTGTGTCAAACCTGACTGGCCAGTTGTGCCAGATTGGTCTTACAAGGCGTGTGGAGTCATGGAATGCTCACCAAATTCCAGGTGAAATAAAACAGTTTTGCAAAGATTACAATAATCACAATAAGCATTCATAAGTTAAGACCAACAATCTGTTCTTTATTTTACAGGTAAAGGTGTACCAAATGACTTGGCTGGCTGTGGATGTCCCAAAAAAATCCCACAGGAGCTGCTGCCTCATTCAGTTGATGCAGCAGACCTTTACAGCCAACAGCTGGGATCCCCATTGACCACACATTCAACTTTTGGATTTGATTCATTTTCAACTGAACAGGACAAACTTAAAGTTGAGAATCAGTTTGCTGAGCAATATTTAGACATTTCAAACTTGTTCTCTAGAGCAGTGAACAATGACTTGGTTCCGTACAAACAGGCATTGCTCTGTCTTATAACCACAACTCAGCGCAATGTGTGAAAAGCAGATTACTCTATTTGAACAGAATGTAAATTTGTAACAAGAACAATGAACACCAATCACATCAACCAGCCTAAACATGTAAATAAATTAACAATACAACTCAATTTTTGAATCAATAAAACAAAGTCAAATACAACATTACCGCCACCTATCGCACAAAAGGACCATTGGCACTCTCCCTATGATTTCTTACTCAAATTACCAATACAATCACTCTTTATTCTTATACCCACATATATGCTTCATAGAATTTCATCCGGCGCTGCGTGTTAAGCTCCTCACTCAGCCTTGTGGCGGTAAAGAAAAATAAATAAATAAATAAATAAAACCACTTATATACGCTTGTAAACCAGTACTTTCCAAAAAAATGTAACATTACTGGCATTATATTTCTACCTGGATATAATAAATGTATTATCGTAAAGTGCTCACTGTTATTCATTAGTTCATTCTTTAATTCATTCTTTAATTAATTCAACAATATATAACTGTTTCATTAACACCACATACCTCACATAGACCTGTTGGACGTTTGCTTAGCATAGCACTGTTCAACCTTGTATGCCCCAATCTTAATCTAGTAATTATGATCCCTTCAGATCAACTCCTACCTGACACTCTTCCTTTACCCACTGTTGGCTGAATTTGAAAGAAATGTCTACCTTTTATATCTGAATCCCACTGATGTTGCCATATTTTCAGAATATTATTTTTGGTTATTGATTTAATTTCGTTCTATGGCCTTTTTTTTAAAACATCTGCCTTTTCATTTCCTCTTAAGCTAATATGAGCCAGAACCCACAAAAAAATAGACTTTTATATTATTCTGATTAAGTGAATAATTCTTGAATAATTTATATTACCAAGTCTTGTCTAGTTTCTGACTTCTGCTCATTCAGACCTATTAGGACTGCGCTAGAATCTGAAGATATAATTGCCTTGGATATTTTAACTTCACTAATCCACTTTATTGCCATAATTATTGCAAACATCTCTACTGTATACACTGATAAATGATCCGATATCTTATTGTTCTTATACATTTGATTTTGGAATTATGAATGCAGAACCCACATGACCTGTTTTTTGATCTTTTGAAGCATCTGTGAAAATGTGCATATGTTCCCCATATCTTGACCCCACATACTCCCTTACATTATATAGCCTACCTCTGATTCATGAGGTCCTATAGCAGGTGCTTCAGCACCCCCAAGAAAGACAAAATCAACCCTATAGCACCCCCTACAGATTTTTTCGTGGGATCAGCAGGCTATAGCCTATATATACTGTAAATAAGCTGATAATAAAAAAATAAACAAAATAAATAATTAAAGAACATTTGAGTCTTTACGCATGCATAGGCCTAATTCATGCAGTGCAATAACGAAGTAATTTGCAGCTGTCACACTTTTTGTAATGCCATTATAGCATTTTATTTTAAAAAATGGAGCACTTGTGCTAAGTAGACCTGCCCCCAACTAAAGATATTTCTAGTGAACTAGTCGTACGTTAGCCTATATTAAACTGATTAATGATCATATACTAAATCATCCTTTAATATATTGGCAGTAGCCTATTCCACCTCAAGCTCGCGAATAAAGCAATTGCCTCAAAGTACCAGCAAATTGATTATGAATGCGTCAGGGGAAAAGACATTTTAATTATTTATTAAGTGCTGGGTGACTATCGGCTGAAAAGATGAAGTTGCCGAATGCCGACGCTGATTCGCCATTTTCATACAGACTAGCCTAAATAATTAGAGAATATTACCAAATCGAGTGAGCGAGTTTTATTTTATTATTCATATTATAAAAAATAATAACCTGTATATTACTCCTCCTCAGCACCTCCCATCAAAATTCTCTGGCACCGCCCCTGTGCTCTTGTCATGTAAATGACCACATCCGGTCTCGGAATATAAAAAACGGGCCTTTTTCGTTTCTGTTTTCTGGTGATTTTATTATTTTTTTTTGTTATGGAAATCAAACCATTTTTAAAAATCAAACCATTTAAAAAATTTTACTCATCCGTTTTTGACCATGAAAAAGAAAATCGCGTTGTATTTCAATTGTAATTTTTGTATTTTAAAACGAAAATCAAATCGCCACTCTTTTTTTGTTTTTTAATACCCGTTTCTAAATGGAAAGTCGAATGACCAAAAGATACACGGACCCTTTTTATATATAAAGTTACTAAATAGTTCCAAAATATGTACAAAAAAATATTAAAAATGCAGAAAACACAAACACAACCATAACAAAGAACCCTAACAATTGTCAAATATATGGTATTAAAACTATAGACATGAGAGATTAAAGCATTAAAGATGATCTGGCTCTGTTATGCTTTGCACGAAAATGCCTCAACATGGGTCATGTATTATTATTAATTATTATTATAATTAATAACTATAATTATAATACTTATTAATATTATTATATTATATTATTATAATTATTATTTATATTATTATTATTAGTGTGAACCATTTAAAAAAAGATCATGCTATTAATCGGTGCACAAAAGGCTTTTTTTTTTTCAACTTATTACTACTATTACGCCTATTACTATTATTACTACTATTGAATCGTATATTTGCCCAATGATGAGTGAGATTTAAGTTATAATTATAGGCTTCACAACAAAACCACATATATCCACCTTATTGGGCAAAATCAAATGAATGTGTTATCACATTTCAGAACGCGATCTTTTTGTAACAAGCTCCATTGACAACTCACAACAATAAACTCGCTATACAGTAAGAGATTCCATGTAATACTCCAATACAACACACGAGGGCGCTCCGCCGCGTGTCGCGCACGAATTTAAACCTTTGAATCATATAACGAAGTAGTCATGTGTGTGTGTGTGTGTGTGTGTGTGTGTGTGCGTGTGTGTGCATGCGTGTGTGTGTGTGTGTGTGTGTGTGTGTGTGTGTGTGTGTGTGTGATTTTGCCAGAACGAATCAAGCTTCAATACAAAGCTTCAATGAAAATCGGTTCATTTTTCTGACACACGCCTCGAAGCTTCGGTGTCACTGGTAACATCACTACTGTCTCCTTCCATCATGGTTGTGACACACACACACACACACACACACACACACACACACACACACACACACACACACACACACACACACACACACACACACTCAAAAACATGGCATAATTTCATGTGAATAAAACTTCTTTTACACTCCTTATGTTTTTTTATTTTACTTAATTTATGAACGATAAACCTTATGAAATTATGCCATGTTTTTGAATAAAATAAGAAATTATTAAATATTATTTTGGATTACCACTGACTGATAAATGTCAAACATTACTCAGCATATGTCCAGGCCAAATCTTACTGATGCAACTACATGTATAAATAAGAGAGGAAACAAATATGATGTGCAAAACACATATATTTTATTTTTGAACTTCTTTATAGAAATATGAACGTGTGTGTGTGTGTGTGTGTGTGTGTGTGTGTGTGTGTGTGTGTGTGTGTGTGTGTGTGAAACTTTTACAAATATGTAGCCTTTGTTTTGTCTAGAGGCCAACTGAAATGCAATGCCCAATTCTTTGAACAGTGTTTGACTGTGTGTGTGTGTGTGTGTGTGTGTGTGTGTGTGTGTGTGTGTGTGTGTGTGTGTGTGTGTGTGTGTGAAGCTTGTTGGTAGATCAGATTTTGCCCCCAGCTGGACAAATGCATATAGCAAGTGTGAAATATTTACAAATGAGTAGCTTTTGTTTTGTCTGGAGGCCTAATGAATTGCAATGCCCAATGCATGTGTGTGTGTGTGTGTGTGTGTGTGTGTGTGTGTGTGTGTGTGTGTGTGTGTGTGTGTGTGTGTGTGTGTGTGCGCGCGCGTGAGTGTGTGTAGTATCATTTCGGTAGATCATATTTTGCCCTCTGCTAGGCAAAGGCATATCAAAAGTGTGAAATATTTACAAATGTTTTTTTTTTTTTTTTCTGGAGGCCTAATGAAATATGCATTGCCAAATTTGTGTGTGTTTGTGTGTGTGCATGTGTGTGTTTTGGGCGCATGTGTTAGTGGATATTTTATGTGTGCATTATTGTGTCTGTATGTATGTTCATGCCCCACTAAATGTGGCCGAAATGACCCGGGAGGATCCAAAACACATAGTATATACTGGTCTGAACACATAGTTCAGCAAAAATATACAAAAATAATTTTATTTGCAAAGTTCATAATTTGGAACAATTCTGTTAAATTTCAGGCAAATATGTGGAAGAAAACCCAAGTTATGACACATTAAACTTTTCTAAACCTTATAAATATCAGGGTTAAATAAGAAACGAACACCACTGATGTGTCTTTTATTTCAAATGTAATTTCTTATGTGTTAATTAAGTAATATCAAGCTCTGGTTGTTCCAAATCCTTTGTTCAAGCAAAACTAAAGTTTGTTTCCATATGAAAAAGGTTGAACATTACATATCAGTTGCAGTTAATTTTTCAATAAATATTCAGTTTGGCCCGTGACTTTATCTCAGTTTTATATTTTGGCCCACTGTGAATTTGAGTTTGACACCCCTGATATAGAAAATCTTCCTGTGGTGCTGAGGGAAAAAGAATAACGTTGCATGATTGCAGCCAAACTCTTGGGGTCACATTTTAGTATAAGAATATTGCCCAGGGCTTCTCAAATCTTGTGCCAGAGACCCCATTTTTAAAATATATATTGACTGAAAACTAATAACATAATAATAGTAAAAATAATAATAAAAAAACATTTTTTTCTGAAAAATTCTATATATATATTTCAAACAAAACAAAACAACAACATGATATTTAGAGGAAACACTTCATCTACTATCTGAATCAGTTAGAAACATTTTTTTTTGCCCATGCAGGCCATCAACATGACTGTCGACAGTAGCAAGAACATACTAAGGAAAATCCTCCAAATTCCATGGAAAATAAATCATGGAGGTATGACATTGACCATTGAGATTGTTTTACATCTTGTGATTGTTGAGTGTGTAATTCTTGAATAAACTGAATTATACTGACTAGAGTCGCAGTTTAGCCCTCAAGCTGGTTGTCTTCCAGAAGGTTAAGATTTGACCACTGAACATTCAACAGGATAATGACTCCAAACATACATCCAAATACACACAAAACAAAATGTTTAGTCTCAGTCTCTGGATTTCAATTCAAGGTCCTCCGACAAGCGATCTCCATCTGTGATTTTTTCATTTGATACGTCTGAGCTCCTTCTGCAGCATACTGCTCTGATACTGTCAAACACAGCCATGTACAAGATGGGATGAAGGCACATGTTCAGGCAGGCTAATGCCTTTGACCCTTGGTATCCATTACGCATTTAACAATTAGCCTTACCAGTGTTAATCAATTTAAAATACCATATTTGCAGAATGTGAAAGGGGACAAACGACACAGTGTACAGGATGCAACCTAAACTCACAATCAACGCTACTTTTTTTTTCTGCAGCGAGGTGATATTTGCAATTTTAAAAACAGCCAATATTACACCAAAATAGGATCCAAAAGTAATTACAAAAGGGACCAAACAGCCTGTAACAGCCATAAGCAATATGTTTGGGTGTCTTACTAAGTTTAAGGGCTTTACTGCTTTCATTTGCAATTAAGTCACACGTGGAAGAATGCTTTGACCACTGCAACAGAACTGCAAAGAACAAATAACCACATGCACATTTTACTGAACCTTGAAAGTGGAGTTCAAACAAATATTGAATAATGTAGAAATAGAAATATTCTGTTTTACAAGAAAATTGTGTATGAAGCAGGCTAATTACAGCTGATGAGCAATGACATTCTTAATTACATAAACAGGCCCAATTGTAAAGATTGCAGAGCTGAATCAAGTTGCATCTATGTTTGCATTAGTGAGAATATCACATCTACTCTATAGCATAATTTCATTTCCTCTTTTTGCTAATACAGACACTGCTGTCTTACACTTATCCTATGCTATCCTGTGAAAGACACACATTAATAAACAAGGCTGTAAATGAAACAGATTTAGCCAAAAAGACTATTTTTCATCTGCAGTCCCATGACACAATGTTAAAAATTCACCCTAAAAACAAAAACGCAGCTTTTTACACACAATCACACCTACAAAAAAGTAGAAATGAAAATAAAATAAAAATATATTAAATACAAGAACTTTTTTACAAGAAAATACGGGATGGGATGTTCATCAATCACGTATGAGTGTAATGGTCAGGTGTCCACAAATCTTTTTTCCAATTAAAAAAAAACAAAATAGCAAGACTGATAATAATTGTGAGTGATAATGCTCCACAACATAAAAATGTAACCATAAATACATAAAATGTAGGATTTTTTTATTACTTAATTACATTAATCTCATATCAATATATTCCACATCCAAACCAAAACAAAATGTTGCATAGTCTCAGTCTCTGTATTTCAATTCAATTTCCTTAGAATGTTCTCCTGTGATTTGTATGCTTGATCTGTTTGAGCTCCTTTTGCAGCACACTGCTCTGACACTGTCAGACACAGCCATGTACAGGATGGGATGAAAGCACATGTTCAGGCAGGCTAATGCCTTTGACACTTGGTATCCATTAAGCACATAACAATTAGTCTTATTTTCTTCTCTCAGTTTAAAATACCATATTTGCAGAATGTGAAAGGGGACAAATGACACGGTGTACAGGATGCAGACTAAACCCACAATCAATGCCACTCTTTTCTTCTGCAGTGAGGTCATATTTGGATTTTTAAAAACAGCCATTATAACACCAAAATAGGATCCAAATGTAACTACAAAAGGGACCAAACAGCCTGCAACAGCCATAAACAATCTGTAGATTCTCTTACTAGGTTTAAGTGCTTTACTGCTGTCATTTGCAAATAAGAAACATCTGTCCGTATTCAGCCCTGAATAGTAGAGGACTGGAGATGAAATGATTGCAATAAATATCCAGACGAACACACTGATGATCTTGGCGTGTTTTGGGCGAATGTGTTTGCGTGTGAAAATTGGATAAACAATGGCCAGGTATCGATGGACACTGATGCACATGATGAAGTAAATGCTGACATAGAGGTTACAGGTGAAGAGAAAACGCTCTATTTTGCAGAGTGCATTACCAAATCCCCAGACCCGTCCTCTTGAATAGTAGACGATGAGAAGTGGGAGTGTGAGGGCGTAAAAGATGTCAGTGATGATCAGGTTGCAGGAGAACACCACTCCCATGTGCCAGTTCTTCTTCTCCTTAGTCACAAGCAGCCACAGTGCCAGTATGTTCCCCACCAGTGCCACACACATCTCCACACCATAGATGGGAGGTAACAAGTCCTTAGAAAATGTACTGTTGCAACTGCCGTTTCTGTCCATTTTACTGAGACTCCTGAAAACAGCAATGCAAAGAAGAAGCTGTATTAGAATAAACTAGGAGCAGTACAGGTCAGTGTTTTTCAGCTAGTGTGTGAATCAAAATTTGTTGTTTTTGTTAACAATATATATATTTTGTATTTATTAAAGGATTTCTATTTTAATGGGAAGATTCAGAAGAACTTTTATTTTGATGGGTAGGAACTGTTTAAGACAAAAGAAAAAAAATGGACTGTGGAGGAATGAGGCAGCCTTGACCTCTCATATCAAGGTAAATGAAAGAAATAAAAAAAAGTGGAGAAAACTACACCAGGTTACGTATGTAACCCGGTTCCCTGAGAGGGGAACGAGACGCTGCGTCAGTGCTGACGCTATAGCATTCCCATAGCGTCAGCACTGACGCAGCGTCGAGTTCCCTCGAAAGGGAACTTACACACCACAACTTTTACACTAGTCTTACCTCCAGACCCATGTTTGCATTCAAGTGTTTGAGATACAATTAAAAAATGTTTTTCATGCTTCAAAAGCCAAAATGAGCTGTTTATTAAAGTCCTTAACAATATAATTCTATTGTCATTTATGGTCCTTTCAAAGTTTTTTCTAAAGTTTATCTTTTTCAGAAGCAATTTTAAATTCATTATTCATGCATTTTAGAGTAATTTGTAATATTTTGATAGCCAAATATAAATCCTATGGCAATGCTTTTACCATAGAGCTTCATGATGCTAACATTGTTGTCTTGAGCTTCTTGAATTAAAACTGAGATACAGAGATTTTTATAAAACTGGAATTTTAAGCATAGTCGTTCGTCTAAACTTTCTTTTGGAAAACTATATTCATATTGTACAACTTGCATTTGCCATGTGACATGTTATGATTGCAGTTTTTCTGTAAATTGTCATTTTTGCTGTTGTGGTAAAAAAAAAATAAATGAATGCGGAAGAATGCTTTGACCACTGCAACAGAACTGCAAAGAACAAATAACCACATGCACATTTTACTGAACCTTGAAAATGCAGTTCAAACTAATATTGAATGATGTAGAAATAGAAATATTCTGTTTTACTAGAATATTGTGTATGAAGCAGGCTAATTACAGCTAATGAGCAATGACATGCTTAATTACATAAACAGGCCCAATTGTAAAGATTCAGGGCTGATCTTTCTCTTCTTAGATAAAAAGACGTTTTTCTATCAATTAATCAAACAAATCAATTAATTAAAAAAATATAAATATGATCTGTTATTTATTTTACATTTTATTGCGGTATTGGTGTTGATCGTAGAAGAAGGTTTAAATATGTTCTATTGAGATACTGAAGTATGGAAACAAAAAGAAAAGTTACAGGACTTCCTATAAGCTAAAAGGCAGACCATACAATAAGGAAAAATATTATTGGAGTAAAAATGAATACCTTACTTACCTTGAATCTGTCTTGATAAAATGTCTGGTACTAAACTTGTCGTCCAGCTCACTAGTAGTCTGTTCACAGATGTGCTCAGATAGCCAGTGGCGTCTATGTTTGTATTAGTGAGAATATCACATCTACTCTATAGCATAATTTCAATTCCTCTTTTTTGCTAATACAGACACTGCTGTCTTACGCTTATCCTATACTATCCTATGAAAGACATTCCATAGATTAGTTTTTGTCTACAGAGGCATTGCACATTAATTAACAAAGCTGTAAATGAAACATAGTTAGCCAAAAAGACTATTTTTCATCCGCAGACCCTTGCAGGAATGTTAAAAATTCACCCTAAAACAAAAACACATCTTACACACAAATACACAAATACAAAAAAGTAGAAATAAAAAAAAAATATTCACAAGAAAATACAAATACATAATTACACATGAGAATCAAACAAAAATACAATGATAATTGATTTACATATACATTTACATTTACATTTACAGCATTTGGCAGACGCCCTTATCCAGAGCAACGTACATAAGTGCTTAAATATCTAACATTGAATACATTAATGCTGGTTCACTAGGTTACATACTTAAGATACCATGAGTTTAAAACATTTGTTCAAAGTTACAATGAAAAGGTGTCAAAGGTTGTATTTTTTTTTAAATGCAAAAGATAATCAAAGAAGTGATAGTTGAAATGTTCCCTGAATAAGTAGGTCTTCAACCACTGCTCGAAAATAGCCAGTGACTCAGCTGTCCGGACCTCTAGGGGAAATTCATTCCACCACCTTGGTGCCAGAACAGAGAAGAGTCTTGTAGTATACTTGCCTCTTACCCTGAGAGATGGTGGAAGCAGTCGAGCAGTGCTGGTAGATCGGAGGTTGCGGGGTGCAGTGCGAGGAATGATGAGGGCTTTGAGGTAAGAGGGAGCTGGTCCATTTTTGGCTTTGTAGGCCAGCATCAGTGTTTTGAATCTGATGCGTGCAGGTACTGGAAGCCAGTGGAGGGATCGCAGCAGCGGGGTGGTATGCAAGAACTTTGGCAGGTTGAAAACAAGCCGGGCAGCTGCATTTTGGATCATTTGCAGAGGACGGATTGCGTTCATAGTTAGACCTGCCAGCAGTGCATTGCAGTAATCCAGTCTAGAAATGACAAAAGACTGAACAAGTACCTGAGCAGCCTGTGTGGACAAAAATGGCAGAATCCTTCTAATGTTGTAGAGAAGAAACCGACATGAGCAAGTCACATTAGCAACATGAGAGGAAAAGGACAGTTGATTGTCCATGGTTACCCCAAGGTTGCGAGCTGTGGCTTAAGGGGAGATCATATACAGGAAGAAAGCAACTAGCTAAGAGCAACTACTACAAAGAACCTTAAATAAAGAATACATTACTAATGTTGACAGTGTTGAGTCTTCAGTAAACATTTTATATGAGTTTATATGAGTTTTTAATAATTATTGTGATTGATTTCAGAGTAGTTATATTAGCTTGCAACCAAGTTGTTAAACAATAAGTCATATGAGAAATAATCATGGAATGCATATACATCAAATCAGCCTCTGATGACATATTGTATAATCATGAATAAATCTAAAATTTGACATCTTAACCCAGTTAAAGACCTTTTCAACCTTAAATGAGAGTCTGGCATCTATCAGAACACAGAGGTACCTATACTCAGATACATCCTGTAGTCTTTCCTCTGATACAAAAACACCTGGCACTATACTTAAACTATTAGCTAGTATACAAATGAATATGCTATATATATATATATAGATATGGTATACAAGGTATATAGTTTGGGTGCTATGGAGCGTGCGTGCCTCTTTTCTACCTCCTGAAGTCCATGATGAGCTCCTTTGTTTTGCTTGTATTAAGGAGCAGGTGGGTGTCAGCACACAATGCAGCCAGATGCTGTACCTCTTACCTGTAGGCTGTCTCATCATTGTTGGTGATGAGGCTAATCACAGTGGCGTTGTCAGCAATCTTGATTATGAAGTTAGATCAATGCACAGGCCTGCAATCGTGAGTGAAGAGAGAATAGAGAAATGGGCTCAGCACACAGCCCTGTGGTACACCTGTGTTAAGGGTGTCGGTGGCAGAACGGATGTTCTGGCCTGACCTGTCAGGCTGGGGTCTGTTGGTCAGAAAGTCCATAATCTAGTGAAAGAGCGAGGTGTTGTTACCGAGATCCCCAAATTTGGTGATTAAGTTGGAAGGGATCATTGTATTGTATTTTTTGTACTTTTTGTATTGTATTGTAACTTTTTGTCTGCACTGTCTTTGTCCTGCACTGTCTTGCCTGTCTTATTTGTCTTGTCTTGCACTGTGTGCACCAGGATGAACAGTTGCACTTTATGTGGCTAAGACTACTTACAAGTCCTTAGCCCTGTCTTTGTTTTATGTAGCACAATGATCCTGGAGAAACGTTGTCTCATTTCGCTATGTACTACAACCGCAATATATGGTTGAAATGACAATAAAAGATTCTTGACTCTTGGCTCACTCATTGATATACAAAAACGTAAAAAGCAGTGGACCCAGAATAGATCCTTGGGGAACACCTATGGATATACTGTGCACGACCTGATAAATATGATTCAATCCAACTTAAAGTCTCCGGAGAAAAATTAAAACCTATTGATTTCGACAAAGATTTTCTTTTTTCTGGATGGTTTAAAAGATGTAATCGCTCTTGTAACATCTAATTAGGTGATGGGCCTTAAATTATCGTCTTGATCCACTGTATTTACCAAACAAACTTTTATATTCTCCGGAAAAAAAACATTGTGCAACTGTGTCTCCACAGTAATGATTAAGTGCTTCAGTCACTTTAGATGGATTATTAGACAGCTTCCTGTTTACCAGCAATTCAAGTGATGTCCTATCTTTTTTTTTTAATCTCCATTTAAATTGTTCAACTGGTTATTTTAGAATGACTTGCCTGTTCTATAACCCACAGGATAGAGTTAAGTGGAAACAGATGATTCACTGTGGTCACCCCAATGGTAAAAGCCAAAACTAGAAGAAGAAGTAAATGGCAGCAAATGGTGTATGTCACAGGTTTAAAACTTTTTTGCATTTTATTTACAAGTGTCATTTGCTTTAGACTATGTTTTTGTAGGCATGTGATAGGAAATTAGATTTTAGGTATTTCAAAAAATCTCTACCACCCCATCACAGCACATAGCCATAATTTACGGTCTATTAAACAGTCTTATAATTAATTCAGTCTAGAGTGTAATGATACCAATAGTGGTCATGAGGCCCCCTGCAGTAAAACATTTTAGACAAGGAGAGTTCTTATATGTATATTTTTAAACAAAACAAATAGTTTTGCATAGTCCTGGCTTAAGCCTTAAGCTATTTATGAACGTAAAAATCAGTGGACCGTGAATAGATCCCTGGGGAACACCTAAGCCTTAAGCTATTTATGAAAAACTATGAGCATTATGGAACTTATAACATACATCAGGGGTATTCAATTAAAATTCAAAGAGGTCCAGTTACTAAAATTTCCTCCCAGCAAAGGTCTGAATTTTATATTGTCACTTAAAATAGTGTGAAAAACATGTTAATAAATTCAATAACGCACATACATTTCTATATAATTTATTGTTAAATTTCAAGTGTTTTCACAGTCTGAACTTGTATGACACTTGAATGGAAAACAATACTGTAGTTGTCTTTACTACATGTCAAGTAACAGACAACAGACACTGAATTTCTTCTGAATAAAATAAATAAAAATTGCAAACACAGCTTTAAGCAGCCTGAACTTAGGGCCTATATTTCAACTAATGTAAAACATTCAGAATCCTTTTAATAAAATAAAAGTGCTTTTAACCTTTAAGAAAAAAAATTAAACAAAAGACTTTTGAGCTGCCCCTTTTTTTAAACATTAACTACATTAATAACACAGGAACCTTAGGCAAAATAACATTTCAAGTAAAATAGAACAGGGCAGAATTTACTGAATAAAAGAAAAGTGCAGAGCTTTGAGCAGCTCCTTTTTTCCTCTCTCCTTTCCACCTCTCCTTACTCCCTTTCCATCTTCCATTCCTAGTGAGAGAAATGTTCATGTAACTGTCCTGCCAGCAGTTTGAATCTTAATTGTCCTGCCAGCGTAATTAGGTGCATTACTGCCACCTTCTGCTCTGGAGTATGGAACAGAAACAATCTGTTTTTGCCTTGGCTTTTGATGACGCTCCTGTCGTAATAACTAGATTAACTGGGCATGAATGAAAGGTTTATCTTTTTATTAATATCAAAGAGCTTATATAATCTTATAATATTAGATTATAATAAGGAGATGCTTAATATGATAAAATTAGAATTTTAACGGGTCCGGGCAGACCCGTCACTCCGTCACACCGCGGTCCGCCATTTGGTGATGCCCGATATACATCATCCGGTCAGTTATGTATATAATTTAAGTGTTTCAAGGATGCATGCAGAAGAAGGCTTAATGTTGTGCAAAAGAATAGTGTAGTCATTATTATTATAACCCAGCCTTCCAAGAAATAGTATAACTACATACAGTAACAAATAACATAGAAATAGCTGGTTTACATGAATATTGAGCAATGAAGCAGGTTAACCAGATAATCAACCAACATGCTTAACCACAATGGTTAACCCAATTAGAGAGGTTCAGGATGTTCATCAATCACGTATGAGTGTAATGGTCAGGTGTCCACAAATCTTTTGCCAATTAAAAAACATAAATAGCAAGACTAATAATAATTGTGAGTGATAATGCTCCACAACATGAAATATAACCAGAAATACGTAAAATGTAGGATATGTTCTTTTTTATTACTTACTTACATTAATCTTATATCAGTATATACCTGATATAAGATTATTATGATTATATACATACAAAACACTGAAAGTTTAAAGCAAAACAGGATTCTTCCTTAGAAAGATAAACACTATTAGAACTACTATATTATAGCAATTATAAATGTATAATATAAGGCCGACTAACTCAACATTATTACTGTTACACAATATATCTTCAGATTCTGTGCCAGCTACCCAAGTGGGTTGAAGTTCCTGTTCAATATAAACCTCAAGACTAATCAACCACAAAAAAAAATAAACGAGACACGACAATGTACAGACGACAATCTTAAAACACTTCTCGTTTATATTGTTTACAGAATATTTAAGAAGCATTTACATGATTGTTTTACAAAGTACATCTTTGAGCATATTGCAGACAGTAATAGAGGAATATATCATTTATTTATTAAATTGCCATTATAAGGCTTTATACAGTTAGAGAAGCAGCTGTTGTATTATCTCAGCTAGATGATTTTGCTCCTATAGCTTCTCTATAGTGAATGCATTGATTTTAAAATTCTTAACTAACCTTCGGTAAAGTTTGTACATGGCGACAGATACGGTTGTATATTTCAGCTGCACTACAATTAACACTTTTATGCACTAAGAAAAATGTTAAGTCAAAAGTGTCAAAAGTGTCTCTGGTACTTCTAATACATCTATAACACCATATTGTGGTCTTTTTGTTGAAATGAGTCACACATTGAGAGTGACAGTCATGCATTTGGGTCTTTTGTCACGCTCTCCCACCACACATCGTATTACTCATGCAGAAAAACTTTTTATCATATATTTAATATGTTGCAGCACCCAAAATGTATCTGTCCGCACCGCTGTCTCTATGGAACCGCGCAGGAATGACACTTATCAGCCAATCAAAAAAATAGGCTACACAATAGCCAATCAGAAAATAGCAATATTGTATATTGGTAAGATTTAACGCAACAACCAATGAAAAAAAAACATATTCATTAGCGAGGGTATTTTCGATGGTCAGTTCGAACAAAACCTCGACACAAAACAGCTTGTCTCTGGACGGGACATTGTCCTCAATCATGACCTTAAAATGTCTGGGCTTGTGCCGAACTGTTTTAAATGGGAGCAACATTACAAATGATGAAGGAGTCCAAAAAGGCAACAAACACTTACAATAAATAACACCAGTCATAATCTCTCTCTCTCTCTCTCTCTCTCTCTCTCTCTCTCTCTCTCTCTCTCTCTCTCTATCTATCTATCTATCTATCTATCTATCTATCTATGTATCTCTCTGTCTCTCTGTCTCTCTCACACACACGCACACACACGCGCACACACACGCACTCACACGCACTCACGCAATTACAAATACTTGGGGGGTTGGGGTGGGGGTGGGGGTTGGAGATGTCACGCTTGCCTGTCTTCAAATCTTGAGAGCTCTGCTTTTATCTTTTATGCACTAAGAAAAATGTCAGGTCAAAAGTGTCTCCGGTGCCTCTACAACATCTGTAACACTATATTGTGGTCTTTTGAAATGAGTCAGTTTCTAGACAAAGCACCACTTTGGCTGTGTAGTTTCACTGCCACACTTTTGGAGAATTATTTTACACACTTGGTAAGCATTCAGAATGTTCCGCTCTTCCTTATTTAACTTGCAATAACTGTTTAAAAAGGAAGTCCTAAAAAAGGAAATGATGTTTACAAAGCTGTTAAATAATTCAATGTGATGCAATTTAGCACAGTAATACATTTAGGTTCAACTTCAGCTTAGCTCTTCTACAGTCTTGATGGACTTATAGAGTACCACAATGGGCCCTGAAAGAAACAGCATGATTAAACATATTATGAACAAAAAACAAAAAAAAACTCTGGACACTTTAAGAATCTGTTTTGCATAATGACTCCAACTGGTGAAATCACAGGTTGTATTAATTTGAGCTCCTTCTGCAGCACACTGCTCTGATACTGTCAGACACAGCCATGTACAGGATGGGATGAAGGCAAATGTTCAGGCAGGCTAATGGCTTTGACAATTGGTATCCATTACGCACATAACAATTAGTCTTATTTTCTTCTATCAGTTTATAGTTCCTTATTTGCAGAATGTGATACGGGACAAAAGACACGACATACAGGATGCAGACTAAACCTACAATCAGGGCAACTTTTCTTTTCTCCAGTGGAGTGATACTTGTATTTTTGCAAACCACCCACAAAACACCAATATATGATGCAAAAGTAACCACAAAAGGTACCAAACAGCCTGTAACACCCATAAACAATATATAGGCTGTATTGCTAGGTTTAAGTGCTTTACTGCTGTAATTTGCAAATAAGAAACATCTGTCCTTATTCAGACCTGAATAGTAGAGGACTGGAGATGAAATGCTTGCAATAAAGATCCAGACAAACACACTGATGATCTTGGCGTGTTTTGGGCAAATGTGTGTGCGTGTGAAAAATGGATGAACGATGGCCAGGTATCGATGGACACTGATGCACATGATGAAGTAAATGCTGACGTAGAGATTACAGGTGAAGAGAAAACGCTCTATTTTGCAGAGTGCATTACCAAATCCCCAGACCCGTCCTCTTGAATAGTAGACGATCCGAAGAGGAAGAGTGAGGGCGTAAAAGATGTCAGTGATGATCAGGTTGCAGGAAATCACTACTCCTGTGTGCCAGTTCTTCTTCTCCTTAGTCACAAGGAGCCACAGGGCCAGTATGTTCCCCACCAGTGCCACACACATCTCCACACCGTAGATAGGCGGTAACAAGTCCTTAGAAAATGTACTGTTGCAACTGCCGTTTCTGTCCATTTTACTGAGACTCCTGAAAACAGCAATGCAAAGAAGAAGAAGTATTAGAATAAACTAGGAGCAGTACAGGTCAGTGTTTTTCAGCTAGTGTGTGAGTCAAAATTTGTTGTTTTTGTTAACGATAAATATATTTTGTATTTATTAAAGGATTTCTATTTTAATGGGAAGATTCAGCAGGATTTTTATTTTGATGGGTTGAATCTTTTTAAAACAAAAGGATAAAAAAAATGGACTGCGTAGAAATGAGGCAGCCGTGACCTCTTGGGTCGAGGTAAATGAAAGAAATAAAAAACTGGAGAAAACTATTGATGAAGAGCTTGACATAGCTTTTATTGTATGGATCGTTATTAAGCACCTTAACATACACAACACAACTTTTACACTAGTCTTACCTCCAGACCCATGTTTGCATTCAAATGTTTGAGACACAATGAAAACACTTTTTCATGCTTAAGAAGTCATAATGAGCAGTTTACTAAAGTCCTTAACAATATAATTCTATTGTCATTTATGGTCCTTTCAAAGTTTATTCTAAAGTTTAACTTTTTCAAAAGCAATTTTATATTTTTTCATGCATTTTAGAGTAATTTATAATATTTTGATATCCAAAGATCTAAAGATTCAGGGCTGATCTATAGGAAGTATAGATGAAGTATAGGAACAAAAGTAGGAAGTAATAGGAACAAAAAGAAAAGTTACAGGACTTCCTATAAGCTAAAAGGCACACCATACAATAAGGAAAAATATTACTTTAGTATAAATTAATACCTTACGTACCTTGAATCTGTCTTGATAAAATGTCCTGTACTAAACTTGTCATCCAGCTCACTAGTAGTCTGTTCACAGATATGCCCAGATAGCCAGTGGCGTCTATGTTTGTATTAGTGAGAATATCACATCTAGTCTATAGCATACTTTCATTTCCTCTTTTTGCTAATACAGACACTGCTGCCTTATGCTTATCCTATGCTATCCTGTGAAAGATACACATTAATAAAAAAGGCCATAAATGAGAGTTAGCCAAAAAGACTACTTTTCATTTGCAGACCCATGACGCAATGTTAAAAATTAACACTGCTTTTTACACACATATTCACACCTACAAAAAAGTAGAAATGAAAATAAAATACAAATACATAAAATACAAGAAAATTTTTACAAGAAAATATAAATACATAATTACATGAGAATCAAACAAAAATACAATAATAAGAAATTAACTAAACAAAATAAAATGATAATTGAGTTACATATACAGGAAGAAAGCAACTAGCCAAGAGCAATTAGTACAAGAACCTTAAATAAAGAATACATTTCTAATGTTGACAGTGTTGAGTTGTCAGTAACCATTTTATATGGGTTTTTATGAGTTTTTACTGATTATTGTGATTGATTTCAGAGTAGTTATACTAGCTTGCAACCAAGTTGTTAAACAATAATTGATATGAGAAATAATTATGGACAAAAAAACACCTGGCACTATACTTGAGCTATTAGACAAATGAATATGCTATGTAGGTATGGCTATACAAGATATACAGGTTGGGTGCTATAGACATGAAACATATATGGTGGTATATATTATATAACATATTGACAAATATACAGGTGATATTTGATATACAGGTGATATAATATACAAAGGGGATATTTGATATACAGGTGATATAATATACCTAGGGCTGTCATCTTTGGTAAGATGACAGCCCTAGTGAAAAAGCAGTGATTTAATGTAAATATAATTATAATATTTCAACAAAAGTAAATCACTTGAACTAAAGTAAATCACATACTTAAATCATAATGAACTATTAACTGCTTTCAATACTTAATATTAGGAAACTTCATAGTCTTGTTCTGAGCTTGTCTGTCACTGGTGTATCATAGGTTTGAAACTATTTAAGCATAATTGCTTGTATATTATGGAATTTATAGTCATCTAGTATGCTACACTATGTATAAAATGAAGCAAAAAAAATTAAATGAAGTATAATGAACAGTAGTAACATAGTCTTAAATCGTTCTCATAATAAAAGAAAGCTAAAAGTTATTTGAGAACATGTCCGAGAGTCCTACTGGCAGCGTAATAGTCAAAAGAGTCAAAATTTTAATCGTTTTCAAAGTGCACAAGACATTTCCTTAACTGCACTCTATTTAATCAATTTTCAGTTTTATGCAACTTTTCTACAAATAAATTTAGACACTTTTTAAGCGATAAAATTCAGTGCCATTAAAATGTATATATATATATAAAAATCTACCTTGATAAAACTGGGTATATTTCCTCGCTTACAAGAATTCTGTGAAGAGATCCTGTAAAGATAGTCTGTCTTCTTCATGTGTGAACATCATTTACCACATTTAATCTGATCAAATATTTAAAAGAGGCAATTCATTTCCTGTTTGTACTGGGGCAGACACTGTGTTGTAAATGCAGGGAACATCCAGAACACATTTATTCAATTTTATCCACTTTAACCACTTTATTTCACTTTAATCAGATTTCTTATTCTTCTTAATGTCTTTTGTATCCTCTTTGCTCTGCTTTCACCTATTGTTCTTCAATCTAAACTTGACAGCAGAATATTAGTTTAAAAAAAGGTAAAAAAAATAAATAGAAATTTCTTCACCAGAGACATTTATTTATTGGTACATTTCCACTGGTGTAGAAAATGCCTTACATGTGTCAATCTTTGTGTATGTTAAAATTTATTGAAGAAATTGGGGACATTGTATGCCTTTAGATCAGCTTCAGCGTGCCTTCAGATGGATTCTGTTTTTTGTTTTATCAAGGTATACAAGAAAATTACCAAAACAAGTTGCACAAATTGTATTCAGTGGTCAATTCAAAAAAAAAAAAAAGAAATCATGTACAATTCTGTACAAATACCCAATGGCGAAAGTTTGATTTTGACATTGGTGGGGACATAATTTATTTGACATTGGTGGGAACAACATTCCCCGTATTTTGTGCATAAAACTGTTGTTATAAGAATACTTTCTTACTCACATACACATAGCCTGCATAATCACATTGCATATTGCTTCATACAACCGACTATAGCTGCAGCCGACCTCAACACATTAGCGAGAAAGACAAAGCCAATCAAACAGCGACGTGGGTTAGAGAGGCAGGACTCAAAAAAGTCAAAGGCCAATCCTTTTAGAGAGGTAAGTTACAGAGGCGGGATTCATTGCAGGGGGTAAATCTGTTAACCGTTTGTGTTCCACTAGTTGCGCTATTTTTTACAGAACGCCGTTGTAAAATATTTTCATCTTATTTAATGATTCATGGATAAATGTTAAATGAAATAAAATAAAAAGCACAAGACACAGATGGATATCAGTGGTTATGTATAAATATATATATAGGCTTGGTCGAATTATTGCTAGGGACAATTGAGTGTTCCCTGGATATTGGTAGGGACATGTCCCTACCGTCCCTACCCAAATCGACGCCCTTGCAAATACCTATCAATAAAATTATTTAATCTTAATTCAATGTAATTAAATCTAGAAAGCATTTAGAAAGTCAATTGATTTTTTGGAAAAAAAAAATGTAATACGAATTCACAAACTTAAGTTAACTTCTAAATATCAAAAATGGCCAAACGAAAGATGGACAATAGGAGCTTTCAAGACAGGTGGGATGCAGATTATTTGTTCACAAATATAAAGGACAGACCTGTTTGTCTTGTGTGCTAACGGAGCTAACGTGTCTGTAACGAAAGAATAGAACATAATGAATGAAACACTATGAAACGAAACATTATGAGAAGTATATGGACCTGGACATAAAGTAGAAGCTCCAGTAGGTGGAGGAGATGAAAAAAGTCTGGTTTCACGGCAGACTATGTTCATGAAAGCAAAATCAAAAAGTGAAGCTGCTGTAAATTTGAGCTTTATAGTGGCAGAGAGATTGCAAAATCTGCCCGGCCCTTTAATGAGGGAGAGTTTGTCAAAAAGTGAATAGTCAAAGTTTGCGACATCGTGTGCCCAGATAAAAGGCAAGAATCAATGTGATCAATGTGCAGATCAATGTGCAGATCAATGTGCAGAATAAATCAGAGTGTAGCAAATATATTTGAATATATGTGTTACAGTATGTAATGGATCATGCGATCGACAGTCGATTGCTCATGCCTTGTTGGTTTTTGCGGCTAGCTTGCTGCTTTGTTGTTGTCAATACACAGTTGCACAGACATGTATTCACTTACATGTCCTTAGCCCTGTCTTTGTTTTTTGTAGCACCCTGATCCTGGAGAAACGTCTCATTTCACTGTGTACTGCAACAGCTATATATGGTTGAAATGACAATAAAAGCTTCTTGACGTGATTTGACTTGAGTTACACTCTCGTGTCTGCCTTTTATTTTATGCTTATACTGCTGCATAAACAATATATTTTCTTTATGCACTTTTTCTACTCCAAGGCATGAACTGTTAATAGTCGAAAAGTTGGATTTTCATTGAATGAAATTATTATTTTTGGTTGTTTTGTTGTTGGTTTTGAAAAAGTTCCACTTCAAAAAGGAACTTAAAATGATACAGTGAGAGGCATAATTTATTTTATTTATTTAACCTTTGTATTTTCCTCCTATGCAAATTAGGAACGCCGAGTTAACTTGACCTTGTCTGTTCCCTTTCGGAACTCGAGCTGCGTCGAAACGCTATGGGAATGCCCCTGCGTGACCGCGCTCTGAACCACGTGTGTAATCTGACCAATAGGATTGGGACGTGACGTCATCGGTGGGTGACGTTGCGTAAACAGGAAGCTACAAATGCGAGATGGACAAGACGCTAGCTTCTGCTCGTTCAGGTAAGCGCTGTTTATTTTTTCTGATACTGTTAGTGTGTTTTTCCGTGTCCCCGTTTCATTACCGGGAAGGATTCGCATGATCGGTGTGTTGTTTGCCTAGGAGTAAAGCATGCACAATCGGCTCTCGAGGGAGTCGATTGCTCGCATTGTAGTCGCATGGCTATCGCAGAGCTCTCTCCCTCTTGGCTCCGGTCCTGCTCTTGCCAAGGCAAAGCGGCGCCGGCACTCGTGGGGCTCACAGGCCGATATAGCAGCGGGATTGGAGGCGGATGAGTCCTCTCCAGGCTCGTCTGCTGAATCAAGCTCCTGCTCCCTTGGAGAAGCAGGTCCAATGAGCATTTCCTGCATCCTGTGTCACTTCCTGGGCGCCGGAGCCTGCCATTTTTTCCCGATCTTTCCGCACTTTTCCTAGTCACTCCTCGCTCTAAGCGAATATGGTTGGGGCTAAAGCGTGTGGCTATGGGGCGATGCCGCGTGTGGAAGAGATGCTGGCTAGCATATCTCTCGCGTAGCATCATCGCTAAAGGCTCCGATGTTCCCTACTAAACCACTACGTGCTACGTCGGCCTTATTAGGGAAGGCTTACACGGCAGCAGGTCAGGCCACAGGCAGCCTCCACACCATGGGTGTGTTGCAGGCATTCCAGGCTGACCTGCTACGAGATTTGGATGAGGGACTTATCTCCGGGACCGCTGATATTGAGGAGTTGCGTCACACCGCCGACTTGAATCTTCGGGCCACGAAACACACGGCGTGGGCCGTTGGTCGGTCCATGGCAGCCCTGGTGGCCACAGAAAGGCATCTGTGGCTCACCCTGTCCGACCTCCCGGACAAGGATCAAGCTGTGCTGCACGGATGCACCGATGGCTCCTCCTGGACTGTTTGGCGATGCTGTGACGGCGGTCGTGAACAAGTTCCAGGAGTCTAAAAAGCAGTCAGCTGCGATTCAGCAGTACCTCCCTTGGCAATCTCGTTAGGGCTGTTCGGCTGCAGCCCCAGCCTGGTCCTTCCGGGCACCGCGAAGCCCAGAAACAGAGCGTGGCCACCCGATCTCCATGGGTGGGGCCTAAGGGTCACCCTCGCCTCTGATAAACGGGCAGTGGTTCGTAGATCCTGAGATCTATGGTTGGGGGGATGGGGCACACCTCACGTTATGGTTCCCGATCCCTCCCCTGCACCACCGGGGTGCCAGGCCGTTGGCCCTGCCACAAGATGTGCTCCAGAGCATGGCCCCCCACCAGCGAGCAGCTCCCTCCACTTTTGTCCAAAGCCTCGGTACATATGGGGGAGACCCGAGACCTCTCAGGAGGTATCAATGGCCACAGTACATTGCTCCGGCCGTTTCAGTCATGACACAAGGTGTGCTTCAGGGCGCAGCTTCCCTCCAGCGGTTTGCTCCCCACCTTTCCACCCGAAGGTTCGTTGTGGGAGTAAAGGGTCCGCAGCCTCTCGCAAGGCATAATCAGCTGCAGGGCACGGCCCCAGCTCCTCTGAGTGGGTCAAAGACCAGCCCAGAGGGGCTGGTTCCCCTAAGGAACTTTCTGACAGCTTGGGAGGAGCTGCCAGGAGTCTCCCGGGGGGTCCTGCGGACCATAGAGGACGGCTACATGGTTCAGTTCACGTCCTCTCCTCCCCATTTCAATGGGATGTGTCCCACCCTGGTGGGACCCGAGAAGGCTCTGGTCCTGGAACAAGGAAAGGAGCCATCAAGATGGTTCCCCCTCGGCTCGAGAGTCAGGCTTCTACAGCCCATACTTTGTCATTCCGAAGAAGGATGGCGGGTGGCGTGCCATTCTAGATCTATGCTCCTTGAACCGCTCTCTCATCAGGCTCAGGTTCAGGAAGCTCACCCTCAAGGAGGTCGTGACTCAGATCAGGTCCGGGGACTGGTTCGTCACAATAGATCTGGAAGACGCATACTTTCACGTTTCCATCCTCCCTGCACACAGGAGGTTTCTGAGGTTTGCTTTCGGGGACGAAGCTTACCAATATCGCCTCCTCCCGTTCGGCCTAGCACTCTTGCCCTGCACTCTCGGCCAGGATGCAGGCACGGTTGTCACCTGCTCGGGTCGAAGTCATCCTCACCTCTGTCAGGAGAGTGCAGAAAGGACAGCCACTCACCGTAAAGCAGTTCCAGAGGCTGCTGGGTCTCATGGCGGAGGCATCCAGTGTAATCCCACTGGGCTTCCTGCACATGAGGCCCCTCCTGGTGGCTCCGGGGCAGAGGGTTTTTTCTCAGGGGATACCCATATTGTACCATCAAGGTCTCGCGGCGTGCCCTTCGAGCCTTGGATGTGTGGAGTGACCGGACCGAACGTTTCTGTCCCGAAGCCCCGTGTTAGGGACTCCATGTCATCGCTTGTTGAATGTCAGAGCAGATGTTCGGATCTGGTGTCCCTACTTGAGGGCCCTCTGTGGGAAATTCCCGCCAGGAGGGATCTCCTCTCACAGGCGGGCAGAACCCTGGTTCACCCCTGCCCCGAACTGTGAAGGCTGTGGCCCCTGAGGGGGCAAAGTTCATAGCGCTGATCTCTCTACCGAGGTAGTAGAGAACCTTCTCCACTACGGCGACTGTTCACGTCGTGGTGTGAGCACCATGGCCTGGAACCAGTTAAGTGCCCGATCGGCTCAGTTCTGAAGTTCTTACAGGAACAGTTTGCCGCTGGCATAACCCCCTCGACCCTGGAGGTTTACGTGTCCACCATCGGCGACATATATCCCTGCAGGCGCTGGCTAGGCACCCACTGGTGACACGTTTCCTCCGCGGCGCTCAGAGGCTGAGGCCCGGGACGTGACCCAGAGTGTCTGTCTGGGATCTGGCAGTTGTGCTGGCAGCTCTATCAGAGCCCCCCCTTCAAGCCATTGACCGAAGTGGCCCTTAGAAGGTGCCTTGAGGCTCCTCACAACCTGTCGTGTTGCAGGCATTCTGCCCTCCTCCATTTACAGCCCCCAAACAGGAGCAACAGAACCAACTGTGTCCAGTACAAGCACTGGTCACTTACCTCCGCAGGACGAGTCCGTGGAGAAGGTCAGAGCAGCTGCTCGTCTGCTACGGCCATAATAGGAAAGGTTCCTGGCCACTAAGTAGACGTTGAGCAGATGGGTAGTGGATGCGATTGTGTCGGCTCACGAGTTCTCTGAATTCCCCGCACAGCTCGGGGTCTGAGCTCACTCCACCCGGGTTGTGGCGGCCTCTACGGCCTGGTCCGCTGGAGTGGCACTCCAATGCCCCTTTTCCACCGAGGCAGTTTGAGTGCTGGTTCGGAGCCAGAGCCTAATTTAGAACCAGTTCTTTCTGTTTCGACCGCAAAAGCACCGGCTCTGAACCAGGAAAAGTGTCCGGTGTCTGCTTGTGTCCGGGGCTGGGGTCGGGGTTACTGTTAGCGCATTTGATAATGTACCTTAAGTATACTAATGTTTAATACAGTTTTACTTTACCGCGATATGATACATTATCAGCACACATGATAGTACGTAGATACATGCTAAGGCTAACTTTTTTCTGTGTTAATGATAAAATAACGTTATGTACTTTATCGATTACAACCTCCGTTTATACATAGTACATGGAGCTGCACGTACACGTTTTATTCGCTGCGTTTGGATGCCAATGTAGGTTCGCAAAGCCATGAGCATTAACAGTAAAGCAACATCCACCATTGTTGATGTGCTTGTGTTTGCTTCTGCTGTGCAAAAGTTGCTGGGACACGTGACACGTATACAGTGACGTCACACTCGGTGCTGTGATGGCTCTCTAGCCGGTGGAATGGCAAACTGGTTCTTAGAAGGTTCGCCAGTGGAACCAACTTTGAACCAGCACTCGGTTCTTTTTGGTGGAAAAGAGGCACAAGACATCTGTGACGCTGTGGGTTGGTCCACCCCGCTGACCTTCGTCAGGTTCTATGACGTTGACCTCAGAGCCACCCCGGGCTCCTCTGTCCTACGTGCAGGTGCCAAGGCCCTCACTCTCTAAGCAGGGTCTGGTCAGGGTGGCGTGATTGGACACTCGTTCCCATAGCATTTCGACGCAGCTCGAGTTCTGAAATTTAATGTCTCTAGGTTACGACCGTAACCCTAGTTCCCTGAGGAACGAGACGCTGTGTCTCCGTGCCACACTCCCTGCATCCCTGCGGCGCTTACCTTCTCTTGCAGGAGCTAGCGTCTTGTCCATCTCGCAGCCATTTGTAGCTTCCTGTTTACGCAATGTCACACGCCGTTGACGTCACGTCCCAACGAATTTTGGTCAGATTACACACATGGTTCAGAGCGCGGTCACGCATAATGTATATGTGTGTGTGTATGTATATGTATATATAATTTTGGAGTGTGCTGATGGATATTTGTGTTCATCAGCCACAAGATTGTTACGAAAGACAGGCAATGATGTAGGTGAGGTAGGGTGGAGTGATATAGCAGGAAAGGTGGGTTACCCAATACTTAAAAAATATAATGTATACCAAGTGTATCACCAAGGCCATATCCCAAACTGTAGTGAGATTCCAGCTCTGTCCTTGAGAACAACTCAATATTATTGTGATGTCTTACAAATGACAAAATTAATGTTAATTAAATTAAGCACTTCGTGTTTTTTGGGTTGACACCAGGGGCGGTTCTAGGATTTCATCTTTAGGGGGTTTTAGCCCTGTGAGAATTTAAAACAAGAACAGTTCTATATTATATATTATATATTATATATTATATATGACAACTCTGGTAATAAGAATAGTGAAATTTCACTGCTTTTGATTGCCGTCTTTGTGTCTTTCCGCCGATTAACGTTATAGATAAACGCCTCCAGCTCTGACTGAGCGTGCACGCTGCTCGTACCTGTGCTTTTCCGTTCAAATAAAGCAGACAGCCGAAGACGCACTATTGAAAGACTACAACACGCGTGTAAAAGCAAAGTAAATAAAAATCGATTTTGGATAAAACTGATAAATAATTTTCTTTCCCATCGACGACATGTCCTGCATTTTAACGTAATTTTTATTATTTATTTATGAAAGTAAAAATTATACTTATAGTTTTAGGGTGGATGAGATTACAGACAGGGGGCTGAAGCCACCCTAAAAAAGGGCTAGAACCGCCCCTGGTTGACACAATTCGCAACGCATTCGCCAGGAATCCTTTTTGACGCCGATTATTTCAAACATCTCCCTCATATGTGACCATGGGTGTTCAGAAATGTCCTCGTTGTTAGTTATTTTAACATCAGTGACTCCCTCTGAATTAACATTAGCCATTCCTTTTGTAGGCGTGCTGCTCATTGTTAGCTCCGCTATCCTTAGTCTATGTCTGATATGCCTGTCTGATATCCTTAGTCTATGCCACACAATGATAGGATGATAGGCCGGAAACAGCGCTGAATGAGAAGAAATAATACTAAAAGTAACGAGTCCGTTTTGAAAATGTAAGAAGTAAAAAGTACAGATATTTGTGTAAAAATGTAATGAGTAAAAGTAAAAAGTTGTCCGAAAAATAAATAGTGGAGTAAAGTACTGATACCAGAAAACTTTACTTAAGTATAGTAACGAAGTATTTTTACTTCATTACTTCCCACCTCTGGACTCTACTGATATAGAAAATGTTCCTGTGTTGCTGAGGGAAAAAGAAGAACGTTGCATGATTGCAGCCAAACTCTTGGGGTCACATTTTAGTATAAGAATATTGCCCAGGGCTTCTCAAATCTTGTTCCAGAGACTCCATTTTTAAAATATATATAGACTGAAGACTAATAACATAATAATAGTACAAATAATAATAAAAAACAGATTTTTTTTAATTTTATATATTTATTTCAAATAAAACAAAACAACAACATGATATTTAGAGGAAACACTTTATCTACCATCTGAATCAGTTTGAAACATTTTTTTTTGGCCATGCAGGCCATCAACATGACTGTCGACAGTAGCAAGAACACACTAAGGAAAATCCCCCAAACTCTGTGCAAAATAAAATATGGACGTACGACATTGACCTTTGAGATTGTTTTACATCTTGTGATTGTTGAGTGTGTAATTCTTGAATAAACTGAATTCTACTGACCAGAGTCGCAGTTTAGACCTCAAGCTGGTTGTCTTCCAGAAGGTTAAGATTTGACCATTGAACATTCAACAGGATAATGATTCCAAACATACATACAAATCAACACAAAAAATATGTTGTCTCAGTCTCTGGATTTCAATTCAAGGTCCTTCGACAAGGGTTCTCCATCTGTTATTTTTTCATTTGATACGTCTGAGCTCCTTCTGCAGCATACTGCTCTGATACTGTCAAACACAGCCATGTACAGGATGGGATGAAGGCACATGTTCAGGCATGCTAATGCCTTTGACACTTGGTATCCATTACGCACATAACAATTAGTCTTACCGGTGTTAATCAGTTTAAAATACCATATTTGCAGAATGTGAAAGGGGACAAACGACACAGTGTACAGGATGCAACCTAAACTCACAATCAACGCCACTCTGTTTTCTGCAGTGAGGTGATATTTGCATTTTTAAAAACAACCATTATTACACCAAAATAGGATCCAAAAGTAACTACAAAAGGGACCAAACAGCCTGTAACAGCCATAAGCAATATGTTGGTTGTCTTACTAAATTTAAGTGCTTTACTGCTTTCATTTGCAAATAAGTAACATCTGTCCTTATTCAGACCTGAATAGTAGAGGACTGGAAATGAAATGCTTGCAATAAATATCCAGTCAAACACACTGATGATCTTGGCATGTTTTGGGCAAATGTATTTGCGTGTGAAAATTGGGTGAACAATGGCCAGGTATCGATGTACACTGATGCACATGATGAAGTAAATGCTGACGTAGAGGTTACAGGTGAAGAGAAAACGCTCTATTTTGCAGAGTGCATTACCAAATCCTCAGACCCGTCCTCGTGAATAGTAGACGATGAGAAGTGGAAGTTTTTTCGGAGGATTATTTTACACACTTTTGCTACACACAAGCTACTTTGAGACAATGTCAATTGTAAAAAGTGCTATACAAATAAACTTGAATTGAAATGTAATTGAATTGTATTAGTGAGAATATCACATCTAATCTATAGCATAATTTCATTTCCTCTTTTTGCTAATACAGAGTGTCTTACAGAATGCTCATCCTATGCTATCCTGTGAAAGGTACACATTAATAAATGAAACAGAGTTACCCAAAAAGACTATTTTTCATCCACAGACCCATGACGGAATGTTAAATATTAGATATAAAAAAACTATTTACAAGAAAATACAAATACATAATAGCACAAAAGAATCAAACAAAAATACAATTATAAGAAATTAAATAAACAAAATAAAATATTTGAGTTACATATATGGGAAGGAGAGAGAGATGGCAACAGGAGAAAACAACTAAGCTCTACACTCTAAACCCAGATTTTGTGTTAATGAAACATTTTAAGTGTATAATATATAATATAAGGCTAACTAACTCAACATTATTACAGTATATTTTCAGATTCTGTGCCAGCTACCCTCATGTGGGTTGAAGCTCCTGTTCAATATAAACCTCAAGACTAATCAACCACTAAAAAATAAATAAACAAGACACGACAATGTACAGTCTTAAAACACTTCTCGTTTATATTGTTTACAGAATATTCAAGAAGCATTACATGATTGTTTTACACATACAAAGTACAAGTTTAAGCATAATTCAGACAGTAATGGAGGAATATATCATTTATTTATTAAATTGCCATTACAAGGCTTTACAGTTAGAGAAGCAGCTATTGTATTATCTCAGCTTGATAATTTTGCTCCTTTAGCTTGAATGCATTTAATATTAACATTATTATTCTGTTAAATATTTCATTGTGATGCAATTTAGCACGGTAATAAATTTATGTTCAACTTCAGCTTAGCATTGTTACAGTATTAATGGACTTATAGAGTATCACAGTGGGCCCTGAAAGAAATAGCATGATTAAACATATTATGAACAAAAAAAAACAACACAAGAAACTGTTTTGCATAATGACTCCAACTGGTGAAACCACAGGTTGTATTAATTTGAGCTACTTCTGCAGCACACTGCTCTGTTACTGTCAGACAGCCATGTACAGGATGGGATGAAGGCACATGTTCAGACAGGCTAATGCCATTGACACTCTGTATCCATTATGCACATAACAATTAGTCTTATTTTCATCAGTCAGTTTATAATTCCATATTTGAAGAATGTGAAAGGGGACAAACGACACGGTGTACAGGATGCAACCTAAACCCACAATCAACGCCACTCTTTTTTTCTGCAGTGAGGTCATATTTGGATTTTTAAAAACAGCCATTATTACACCAAAATAGGATCCAAAAGTAAAAACAAAAGGGACCCCACAGCCTGTAACAGCCATAAGCAATCTGTAGGTTGTCTTGGTAGGTTTAAGTGCTGTACTGCTGTAATTTGCAAAAAAGGAACATCTTTTGTAAATCAGACCTGAATAGTAGAGGACTGGAGATGAAATGCTTGCAACAAATATCCAGACAAACACACTGATGATCTTGGCATGTTCTGGGCGAATGTGTTTGCGTGTGAAAATTGGATGAACGATGGCCAGGTATCGATGGACACTGATGCACATGATGAAGTAAATGCTGACGTAGAGGTTACAGGTGAAGAGAAAACGCTCTATTTTGCAGAGTGCATTACCAAATCCCCAGACCCGTCCTCTTGAATAGTAGATGATGAGAAGTGGGAGTGTGAGGGCGTAAAAGATGTCACTGATGATCAGGTTGCAGGAGAACACCACTCCCATATGCCAGTTCTTCTTCTCCTTAGTAACAAGCAGCCACAGGGCCAGTATGTTCCCCATCAGTGCCACACACATCTCCGCACCGTAGATAGGAGGTAACAAGACCTCTGCAAATGTATCGATACAACTGGTTCTGTTCATTTTACTGAGACTCCTGAAAACAGCAATGCAAAGAAGAAGCTGTATTAGAATAAATTAAGAGGTACCAGTTCTGTTTGATCTTTATAACTACAGTTGCTGTTCCTGCTCCTGTTGCCAATAGTTGCTGCCATTTTATGGTTCTCTTGCAAAAATAGCAATGTTTAATTACTTTTACCATATAGCTCTCCATACAGTAACATGATCCTTAAAAATCTGTGGCTACATTTCAGTTATACTGAGCCTCCTAAAAACAGCAATGCAAACCACTTATTTTTAGAACAAATCGACATTAAAAGTAGTCTTTCCTGCAGATCCACGCTGACGTTTATTAACAGGTCACAACCCAATTTCATGATAAATGACACCATTTAACCATTCAAACGTTTAAAATCTTGATCATCCACAATGACAACATTGTTTTTACAAATTTATCGAGACAGCGATTTAATGTAAATATAATTAGAATATTTCAATCTTGAACAAAAGTAATTCACATGCTTAACAAATCATAATGATCTATTAACTGCTTTCAACACAACATTAGGAAACTTCATAGTCTTGTTCTGAGCTTGGCTGTCACTGGTGTATCATAGGTTTGAAACTATTTACGCATAATTGCTTGTATATTATGGAATTTATAGTCATCTAGTATGCTACACTATGTATAAAACGAAGCAAAAAAATAAAAAGAAGTATAATGAATAGTAGTAACATAGTCTTAAATCGTTCTTATAATAAAAGAAAGATAAAAGTTCTTTGAGAACATATTCGAGTGTCATACTGGCAGTGTTATAGTTAAAAGAGTAACAATTTTAATCGTTTTCAAAGTGCACAAGACATTTCCTTAACTGCACTCTATTTAATCAATTTTCAGTTGTACACAAACACAAAAAACACAACTTTTCTACGAATAAATGAGACACTTTTTAAGCGATAAAATGCCGTGCCATTACAAAGAATTCAGTATTATAAAAAAAAAAATCTACCTTGATAAAAAAACTGAGTTTATTTCCTCGCTAACAAGAATTCTGTGAAGAGATCTTAGCCTGTCTTTATCAAGTGTGTGAATTTACCACATTTAATCTGACTAAATATTTAAAAGAGGCAATTAATTTCCTGTTTGTTCTGTGGCAGACACTGTGGTGTAAATGCAGGGGATGTCCAGCACATCTTTATTCACTTTTATCCACTTTAAACATTTTATTTCACTATTGTTCTTCAATCTAAACTTGACAGCAGAATATTAGTTTAAAAAAGGTAAAAAAAAATTTTTTCTTCACCAGAGACATTTATTTCTTGGTACTTTTCCATTGGTGTAGAAAATGCCTTACATGTGTCTCTTTGTGTACATTAAAATTTACTGAAGAAATTGGGGCCATCGTAATCCTTTAGATCAGCTTCAACGTGCCTTCAGATGGATTCTGTTTTTTGTTTTTTATCAAGGTATACAAGAAAATTGTAAAAACAAGTTATACAAATTGTATTCAGAGGTCTATTGTAAAAAAACAAAACAAAACATAGAAATCATGTACAATTCTGTACAAATACCTATCAATAAAATAATTTAATCCTATGAAAGGTTTATGTTGTACCTATTAAACGACAGAACCGAAAACATATAGAAATTAAGATTTTTTGGAAGAAAAAAAATGTAATACCAATTCACAAACTTAAGTTAACTTCTAAATATCAAATTCTAATGGATGATTGATTTGTTGAACTTACCAGCAGTAATGTCACTGGATCCAAGATTTCTTCAAATTCTAGACAAATAGGTAATTTCCCTAGAATACAGATTTTCCTGGGACATATTCACATCTCAGTGACGAGTTTCATTTCCTCTGCAGAATCCTTTTTTATAACTTGTCAACTGTTTATTACAACACAGCAACATTTCACAAGAACCACAGCAACAATATTAATAGCTCTATGAGTTATTGCTGTAAATACAATAAACATTAACATGAACAACTAAAACACAGCCACATCTTTAGATAGATTGCAGTCCTTCGCAGCTGTTTTTTAGTTAAGCATTAGCGAAGCTAATTGACAGCATTGCCACCGTCTCTTTCTTCTTCTTTAAGTCCTTCTTTGCCCTGTCCTCCTCTTGGGCTTCCTAAATGGAGAATTTTTGTCCTTTCCCCTTTGAACTTTGTGCTCCAATTTTCTTTTCTCCTTTACTCTTCCCAAACCGGCTGACTGCTCCTGATATGTTTCCTACTTTAAATCCTATGTTTCCCGGCAACCTTACTACCATCAAAGTTTTAGCACCAAAAGAAGCCATTTGTCTTTAAATTTAGACAGTTTCCTCTTCTTGAATGTTATAGGCTAAGGCAGTGTTTTTTCTTTGCAGTATAGAGCATGTCTGACAAATCTGAAAAGGGGAAGCAGATGAACGGCAACTCAATCAGAAATAACAGCAAGCATCACAGATATCTACATATTTATCAAGCACAGGAAGCACTATTGGTAAAAACATTTTTTGTCAGACTGTTTTTTTTTTAATTATTTATTTTTTTTGGTCGAACATATGTGAGCCAACCGTCTTTAAACAAACTCAGAGATAAAGCAAACAGGCTTTCTAATCTATCAAATAAACCAATTAATCCAATTCAAATCTGGCTCAGAATAAATCAGTAATTAAACCCATTGCACTATATGGCAATGAGGTGTGGGGTCCACTAATACAAACAGATCAACCCAACAATAAGGAAGACCATGAGTAAATACAGACTGAGTGAACACAAGCTGGCAGTAGATCAGGGCCGATACAAACAAGCCTGGTGCCGTAGAGCAGTGATTTTCAACCTTTTTGGAGCCATGGCACATTTTTTACTTTTACAAAATCCTGGGGCACACCACCAACCAAAATGACACAAAATGACACTCTAAAACAGTACATATAATACATATAGTTAATAATATAGTTTTTTAATGTATTTATACTCACTTGTTTGTGAAACCTGGGGCTGTTTCGATGAACACAAAATGGATATCCTGGCAGTAATGGTAGAGTAATGGTCCTCTTGAATAGTAGACGATGAGAAGTGGGAGTGTGAGGGCGTAAAAGATGTCACTGATGATCAGGTTGCAGGAGAACACCACTCCCATATGCCAGTTTTAATCGTTTTCAAAGTGCACAAGACATTTCCTTAACTGCACTCTATTTAATCAATTTTCAGTTGTACACAAACACAAAAAACACAACTTTTCTACGAATAAATGAGACACTTTTTAAGCGATAAAATGCCGTGCCATTACAAAGAATTCAGTATTATAAAAAAAAATCTACCTTGATAAAAAAACTGAGTTTATTTCCTCACTAACAAGAATTCTGTGAAGAGATCTTAGCCTGTCTTTTTCAAGTGTGTGAATTTACCACATTTAATCTGACCAAATATTTAAAAGAGGCAATTCATTTCCTGTTTGTCCTGTGGCAGACACTGTGGTGTAAATGCAGGGGATGTCCAGCACATCTTTATTCACTTTTATCCACTTTAACCATTTTATTTCACTATTGTTCTTCAATCTAAACTTGACAGCAGAATATTAGTTTAAAAAAGGTAAAAAAAAATTTTTTCTTCACCAGAGACATTTATTTCTTGGTACTTTTCCATTGGTGTAGAAAATGCCTTACATGTGTCTCTTTGTGTACGTTAAAATTTACTGAAGAAATTGGGGCCATCGTAATCCTTTAGATCAGCTTCAACGTGCCTTCAGATGGATTCTGTTTTTTGTTTTTTATCAAAGTATACAAGAAAATTGTAAAAACAAGTTATACAAATTGTATTCAGAGGTCTATTGTAAAAAAAAAAACAAAAACATAGAAATCATGTACAATTCTGTACAAATACCTATCAATAAAATAATTTAATCCTATGAAAGGTTTATGTTGTACCTATTAAACGACAGAACCGAAAACATATAGAAATTAAGATTTTTTGGAAGAAAAAAAATGTAATACCAATTCACAAACTTAAGTTAACTTCTATATATCAAATTCTAATGGATGATTGATTTGTTGAACTTACCAGCAGTAATGTCACTGGATCCAAGATTTCTTCAAATTCTAGACAAATAGGTAATTTCCCTAGAATACAGATTTTCCTGGGACATATTCACATCTCAGTGACGAGTTTCATTTCCTCTGCAGAATCCTTTTTTATAGCTTGTCAACTGTATATTACAACACAGCAACATTTCACAAGAACCACAGCAACAATATTAATAGCTCCATGAGTTATTGCTGTAAATACAATAAACATTAACATGAACAACTAAAACACAGCCACATCTTTAGAAAGACTGCAGTCCTTCGCAGCTGTTTTTTAGTTAAGCATTAGCGAAGCTAGTTGACAGCATTGCCACCGTCTCTTTCTTCTTCTTTAAGTCCTTCTTTGCCCTGTCCTCCTCTTGGGCTTCCTAAATGGAGAATTTTTGTCCTTTCCCCTTTGAACTTTGTGCTCCAGTTTTCTTTTCTCCTTTACTCTTCCCAAACCGGCTGACTGCTCCTGATATGTTTCCTACTTTAAATCCTATGTTTCCCGGCAACCTTACTACCATCAAAGTTTTAGCACCAAAAGAAGCCATTTGTCTTTAAATTTAGACAGTTTCCTCTTCTTGAATATTGTAGGCTAAGGCAGTGTTTTTTCTTTGCAGTATAGAGCATGTCTGACAAAATCTGAAAAGGGGAAGCAGATGAACGGCAACTCAATCAGAAATAACAGCAAGCATCACAGATATCTACATATTTATCAAGCACAGGAAGCACTATTGGTAAAAACATTTTTTGTCAGACTGTTTTTTTATTTATTTAATTATTTATTTTTTTTGGTCGAACATATGTGAGCCAACCGTCTTTAAACAAACTCAGAGATAAAGCAAACAGGCTTTCTAATCTATCAAATAAACCAATTAATCCAATTCAAATCTGGCTCAGAATAAATCAGTAATTAAACCCATTGCACTATATGGCAATGAGGTGTGGGGTCCACTAATACAAACAGATCAACCCAACAATAAGGAAGACCATGAGTAAATACAGACTGAGTGAACACAAGCTGGCAGTAGATCGGGGCCTATACAAACAAGCCTGGTGCTGTAGAGCAGTGATTTTCAACCTTTTTGGAGCCATGGCACATTTTTTACTTTTACAAAATCCTGGGGCACACCACCCACCAAAATGACACAAAATGACACTCTAACACAGTACATATAATACATCTAGTTAATAATATAGTTTTTTAATGTATTTATACTCACTTGTTTGTGAAACCTGGGGCTGTTTCGATGAACACAAAATGGATATCCTGGCAGTAATGGTAGAAAGACACACACAAAGCTCTTGCTCAACAGCTCTCAGTCTCTCTCTGTTTTCAGTTTTTATCGCAGTCAAGCTTGAGAAGCTCAGCTCACATAGATATGTGGTTGAAAACGGGAGCAATGTCAAAATAGCTTTGATGGCCAGAACGGGGAACTCCTTGGCAACAGATAGCCAAAAACTGTCCAAAGGAAGATCAGCAAAGTTTAGCTTTAAACCATGAACTTGTTTCAGTTCAATGAGTTCCTTTTGCTCCTTTAAAGTCATGTCCTTTCCAGCAACTGATGCTGAGCTGTATGGGTCCCTAACCCAGTCAAGGCATTCTGTGAAGGCTGAAGAGAAATAAAATGACAACTTCTCCTCAAGAGTTTTCAAATGTGTGCCAATCACCTCGCACATAGCAGCAGTGTTGCCATCATGCAGTGTTGCCATCATGCAGTTTCACGCTGCACATGTTGTTGCCAGAGCTGCAACTTTAAACGGAATCCATTCACTTTATCAATGCTTGTAAGCAAGTTTTCATTTCTGCATCCGTGTGTTTAGCTCATTCAGATATTGAAATATATCAGCCAGGTATGCCAGCTTTGCACACCACTCATCACTTGCAAGCAGCTTTGAGAAATCGGACCTCTCGTTTGCCAGAAAAACTTTAAGTTCCTCTCACAGCTCATACACATGGGCCAGCACTTTGCCACGCGACAGCCACCGGACCTCCGTGTGGAGCAATAAGACTTTATGTTCCGCTCCCAGTTCCTCACACAAAGACGCAAATAAGCGACATTTCAAAGGTCGCGTCTTCACAAAATTCACTATGCACACTTGCTACACTATGCCTTTGGTGTGACCCGACCATGGCTGCAGCTCCATCAGTGCTGACACTGATCACAGGTCAGCATGACCAGAGTGAGGGGAGGGGGGGGGGGCATTCCTTTCGACAGAGAAAGTGAAATGTGGAAAGAAAATGAAATAAGCACAAAATTTAATTACCATAAAGAAAATTCATTTCAGCAAGAATTGATTACAAACTGCTGCTACCTACATACAAGGCTGTTAATGGTTTAACTCCCATGTATCTAACTAGTCTTCTAACATTCTAAATATTATGAACAGAAGCTACGTTAATCCCTCTCCATTGCTTCTCTCTCTACCCATTCTGAGGCATCCAGAAATTGTACCAGCTGCGACTGTCTTCCGTGCGACGAAGGCTGATATGAGGCCGACTCTGTGAGAATCCTGAGGCATCTAGAGATCTACCAGCTCCAGTTAGACTCTGCGAGACTAAAGAGGAGATGTGAACTACATGTTGTCTTTTACATCAATACAACATTTGTCAGACTGTATATTTATAATCATGCCCGCCAGTGTCACCCATATGAGGATGGGTTCCCCATTGAATTTGTTTCCTCTCTAGGTTTCTTCCTTCCATTCTAGGGAGTTTTTCCTTGCCACTGCTGCCTGAGTCACCTCAGACTTGCTCATTGAGACAATGTCAATTGTAAAAAGTGCTATACAAATGAACTTGAATTGAAATTGAATTGAATTGTATTAGTGAGAATATCAAATCTACTATATAGCATAATTTAATTTCCTCTTTTTGCTAATACAGAGTGTCTTACAGAATGCTAATCCTATGCTATCCTGTGAAAGATACACATTAATAAATGAAACAGAGTTAGCCAAAAAGACTATTTTTTATCCACAGACCCATGACGAAATGTTAAAAATTCACCCTAAAAACAATATTTTTACACAAAAAAGTAGAAATAAAAAAATTATTTACAAGAAAATACAAATACATAATTGCACAAAAGAATCAAACAAAAATACAATTATAAGGAATTAACTAAACAAAATAAAATTATATTTGAGTTACATATACGGGAAGGATTTTGTGTTGATGAAACATTTTAAGTGGTCATTACTTATTGTTTGTCGTTTTTTAAAAAAACGTCACTACTAAGTCAAATTAGCCGTTTGCACTATTCAGATGAAATAAGCAGAGACAACTTGGTTATGATACGTTTCTGTAAGGGAGGGGCGGGGCAGGGAACGAGAGGGGCAGGGAAGGGGAGGGGCGAGGCAGGGGAGGCGCGGGGCAATGCAGGGGAAGGGGCGGGGCCTGAAACAGTACGTGACAATGCGCTATCTGTTCCTTGGCACGCAAACCGTGGATTTTTGAAAGCACTTTGAAACAGTGAGTGTAAATAGTCTAATATATAGAAATCTTTCTGAGAATAAATGATTACCCTAAAACCGATGTTAGTTAAATGTTAATAAGTTAACTTAGTGTAAATGTGACGATTGATGCTATTTTTTTTTTCTCATTTTTAGTCCGTTCACAATAACATGATCTATTTCTGTCAGTTCACATTTAATAACGTTAGCCAGTGTTATATGTTCCCAGTTACAACGTTTGTATTTCGCTGGCATAAGTTTTTTTTCCGTTGGTTCATATAAGCGTGTATGCATGTACAGGTACACGTGCTTGTCACTAACACTAGCATATGTCTCGGGTGTATTACAATAACCGTTCAAAATGTGTTTCTTAAAGTTTCTTTTGAAACTTTTAATATTTCTTGTTTGTTTGTAGTAGTTTAAACTGTTTAAAAGATGTAGTCATTAGCAGATGTTCATTAAAGTTTTACAGTGAAAGTGATTTGCAAATCTAAACGTTTTCTTATGCTCTGTTTTCCCAGGTTCTTTTGAAGATACAGTGGAAGTTTACAGGTTACCTATTAAAACATTATAGTTAATTACCATCAGGGCTAAGCTAGCATCAGAAGCAATGCCTGTTTTTGTTCTCAAGATGCACAGTGTGAAACTTTGAACAGATTCTTGTTCCGATTGTCCAGTCAGTGCAGTAAGTGCTCTTAACATTTACCAGTGTTCTGCGCTTATAGTGTACTGTATGTTAAAACTGCATATTGTTGCTCTATTGATATCATCAACTCAAAAGTTGTCACTCATACGTGTTTATCAATCACGTATGAGTGTATTGGTCAGGTGTCCACAAATCTTTTGCCAATTAAAAAACATAAATAGCAAGACTGATAATAATTCTGAGTGATAATGCTCCATAACATGAAATGTAACCATAAATATGTAAAATGTAGGATATGTTTTTTTTTATTACTTACTTACATTAATCTTATATCAGTATATTCCACATACAAAACACTGAAGGTTTAAAGAAAAACAGGATTCTTCCTTAGAAAGATAAACATTATTATAACTACTATATTATAACTATTATAAGTGTATAATATAAGCCTGACTAACTCAACATTATTACTGTTACACAGTATATTTTCAGATTCTGTGCCAGCTACCCTTACAGTATGTGGGTTAAAGCTCCTGTTCAATATAAACCTCAAGGCTAATCAACCACAAAAAACAAACAAATAAATAAATAAACAAGACACGACAATGTACAGACAACAATCCTAAAACACTTCTCGTTTATATTTACAGAGTATTCAAGAAGCATTTACATGATTGTTTTACACATACAAAGTACATCTTTAAGCATATTGCAGACAGTAATGGAGGAATATATCATTTATTTATTAAATTGCCATTACAAGGCTTTACAGTTAGAGAAGCAGCTGTTGTATTGTCTCAGCTTGATAATTTTGCTCTTATAGCTTCTCTATATTGAATGCATTTAATTTTAACATTCTCATCTAACCTTCGGTAAAGTTTGTACATGGCGACAGATACGACTGTATATTTCAGCTGCATTACAATTAACACTTTTATGCACTAAGAAAAATGTGAAGTCAAAAGTGTCAAAAATGTCTCTGGTACTAATACATCTGTAACACCATATTGTGGTCTCGTTTTTGAAATGAGTCAGTTTCTAGACAAAGCACCACTGTTGGCTGTGTAGTTGTTTTACTGCCACACTTTTGGAGGATTATTTTACACACTTTTGACTTGGTAAGCATTCAGAATGTTCCGCTTTTCCTTAGTTAACCTGCAATAACTGTTTAAAATGGAAATCCTAAAAAAGGAAATGACGTTTACAAAGCTGTTAAATATTTCAATGTGATGGAATTTAGCATGGTAATAAATTTAGGTTCAACTTCAGCTTAGCTTTGCTACAGTCTTAATGGACTTATAGAATATCACAGTGGGCCCTGAAAGAAATAGCATGATTAAACCTATTATGAACAAAAAGGTTGTATTAATTTGAGCTCCTTCTGCAGCACACTGCCCTGATACTGTCAAACACAGCCATGTACAGGATGGGATGAAGGCACATGTTCAGGCAGGCTAATGCCTTTGACACTTGGTATCCATTACGCACAAAACAATTAGTCTTATTTTCTTCTATCAGTTTAAAGAAACTTATTTGCAGAATATGATAGGGGAAAAAAGACACGACATACAGGATGCAGACTAAACCCACAATCACGGCAACTTTTCTTTTCTCCAGTGGAGTGATACTTGTATTTTTGCAAACCACACACAAAACACCAATATATGATGCAAAAGTAACTACAAAAGGTACCAAACAGCCTGTAACAGCCATTAACACCATAGAGATAGACATGTTTGATTTGATAAGATTTGCAAATAAGGAACATCTGCCCTTATTCAGACATGAATAGTAGAGGACTGGAGATGAAATGCTTGCAACAAATATCCAGACAAACACACTGATGATCTTGGCGTGTTTTGGGCGAATGTGTGTGCGTGTGAAAAATGGATGAACGATGGCCAGGTATCTATTAACACTGATGCACATGATGAAGTAAATGCTGACGTAGAGATTACAGGTGAAGAGAAAACGCTCTATTTTGCAGAGTGCATTACCAAATCCCCAGACCCGTCCTCTTGAATAGTAGACGATTAGAAGTGGAAGTGTGAGGGCATAAAAGATGTCACTTATGATCAGGTTGCAGAAAAACACCACTCCTGTGTGCCAGTACTTTCTCTCCTTTGTCACAAGCAGCCATAGCGCCAGTATGTTCCCCACCAGTGCCACACACATCTCTATACCGTAGATAGGAGGTAACAAGTCTGTTTGAACTATATAACTACAGTTGCTGTTCCTGCTCCTGTTGCCAATAGTTGCTGCCATTTTATGATTCTCCTGCAAATATAGCAATGTTTAGTTAATTTTACCATAATCAGAAGCTCTCCATACAGTAACACATTCCTTAAAAATCTATGGCTACATTTCAGTTATACTGAGCCTCCTAAAGATAGCAATACAAACCACTTATTTTTAGAAAAAATTGAATTAATAATAAGGACATTAAAAGTAGTCTTTCCTCCAGACCCACACTGACGTTTATCAACAGGTCACAACCCAATTTCATTATAAATGAGACCATGTAATCATTCAAACGTTTAAAATCTTGATCATCCACAATGAACACAAATTTATCAAGACAGCGATTTAATGTAAATATAATTATAATATTTCAATCTTGAACAAATGTAATTCACATACTTAACAAATCATAATGAACTATTAACTGCTTTCAATACTTAATATTAAGAAACTTCATAGTCTTGTTCTGAGCTTGGCTGTCACTGGTGTATCATATGTTTAAAACTATTTATGCATAATTGCTTGTATACTATGGAATTTATAGTCATCTAGTATGCTACACTATGTATAAAACAAAGTTTAAACAAAATAAAAAATTAAATGAAGTATAATAAATAGTAGTAACATAGTCTTAAATCGTTCTCATAATAAAAGAAAGATAAAAGATACAATGGTATGTTTCCAAAAGCTCTTTGAGAACATATGCGAGAGTCATACTGCCAGCGTAATAGTCAAGAGAGTAAAAATTTTAATCGTTTTCAAAGTGCACAAGACATTTCCTTAACTGCACTCTATTTAATCAATTTTCAGTTTTATGCAACTTTTCTACGAATAAATGTAGACACTTCCTAAGCGGTAAAATGCAGTGCCATTAAAAAAAAATTGATAAAACTGAGTTTATTTCCTCGCTTACAAGAATTCTGTGAAGAGATCCTGTAAAGATAGCCTGTCTTCTTCAAGTGTGTGAACATCATTTACCACATTTAATCTGATCAAATATTTAAAAGAGGCAATTAATTTCCTGTTTGTACTGGGGCAGACACTGTGGTGTAAATGCAGCTTATATCAAGCACACATTTATTCACTTTTATCCACTTTAACCACTTTATTTCACTTTAATCACTTTTCTTGTTCTTAATGTCTTTTGCATCTTTGCTCTGCTTTCGTCTATTGTTCTTCAATCTAAACTTGACAACAGAATATCAGTTTAAAAAAGGTAAAAAAACTTCACCAGAGACTTTTATTTGCTGATACAGTACATTTCCACTGGTGTATCTTTGTGTACGATAAAATTTATTGAAGAAATTGGGGCCATTGTAAGCCTTTAGATCAGCTTCGACGTGCCTTCAGATGGATTCTGTTTTTGAACAGAAAATTTCCAAAACCAGTTACACAAATTGAGGTCTATTCTAAAAAAAAAAAAAAAAAAAAAAAAAAAAAAAAAAAATAAATCATGTGCAATTCTGTACAAATACCTATCAATAAAATAATTTAATCTCAATTCAATCTACTCTGAAAATCTATTATTAGAAAGCATTTAGAAAGTCAATGATTTTTTTTGGGCCATCATTCAATGGAAATAATTCAATACCAATTCACAAACTTAAGTTAACTTCTAAATATCAAATTCTAATAGATGATTGATTTGTTGAACTTACCAGCAGTAATGTCACTGGATCCAAGATTTCTTCAAATTCTAGACAAATAGGTAATTTCCCTAAAATACAGATTTTCCTGGGACATATTCACATCTCAGTGACGAGTTTCATTTCCTCTGCAGAATCCTTTTTTATAACTTGTCAACTGTTTATTACAACACAGCAACATTTCGCAAGAACCACAGCAATATTATTAATAGCTCTTTGAGTTATTGCTGTAAATACAATAAACATTAACATGAACAACAAAAACACAGCCACATCTTTAGAAAGATTGCAGTCCTTCACAGCTGTTTTTTAGTTAAGCATTAGCAAACCTGATTGGCAGCATTGCCACCATCTCTTTCGTCTTCTTTAAGTCCTTCTTTGCCCTGTCCTCCTCTTGGGCTTCCTAAATGGAGAATTTTTGTCCTTTCCCCTTTAAACTTTGTGCTTCAATTTTCTTTTCTCCTTTACTCTTCCCAAACCGGCTGATTGCTCCTGATATACATATTTCCTGCTTTAAGTCCTGTTTCCCGGCAACCTTACTACCATCAAAGTTTTAGCACCAAAAGAAGCCTTTTGTCTTTCACATTTTCGTCACCAGAAGCTTTAAATTTAGACAGTTACCTCTTGTTGTAGAATGTTTTAGGCTAAGGCAGTATTTTTTCTTTGCGGTACAGAGCATGTCTGACAAAATCTGAAAAAGGGAAGCAGATGAATGGCAACTCAATCAGAAATGACAGCAAGCATCACAGATATCTACATATTTATCAAGCACAGGAAGCAGTATTGATAAACATCTTTTAATTTTGTCCGTCTGTTTTTTTTTTGGTTGAACATATCTGAGCCAACCGTCTTTAAACAAACTCAGAAATAAAGCAAAGCAAACAAAACAATTTCAATTAAAATCTGGCTCAGAATATTTAAATCAGTAATTAAACCCATTGCACTATATGGCAATGAGGTGTGGGGTCCAATAACACAAACAGATCAACCAAACACTGAGGAAGACCCTGAGTAAATACAGACTGATTGAGCACAGGCTGGCAGTAGATCAGGGCCGATACAAACAAACCCGGTGCTGTAGAGAGGACAGACTCTGTTCACACTATGACCTCAGTGGTGTAATGTGAATTTGGCAGCACTACTTGCAGTCATTAGGAGACATCATTCCTGAGCATAATAAAAAATAATAATAAGTAATAATAATAATAATAATAATAATAATAATAAGTAAAAATAATAATAATAATAATAATAATAATAAGTAAAAATAATAATAAAAAAACAGTTTGAAATATTTTTCTGAAAAATTCTATACATTTATTTCAAATAAAACAAAACAACTACATGATATTTAGAGGAAACACTTTATCTACCATCTGAATCAGTTATAAACATTTTTTTTGCCCATGCAGGCCATCAACATGACTGTCAACAGTACCAAGAACTGAGGAAAATCCCCCAAACTCTGTGCAAAATAAAATATGGAGGTATGATATTGACCTTTGAGATTGTTTTACATCTTGTGATTGTTGAGTGTGTAATTCTTGAATAAACTGAATTCTACTGACTAGAATCGCAGTTTAGCCCTCAAGCTGGGTGTCTTAAAGAAGGTTAAGATTTGACCATTGAACATTCAACAGGATAATGATTCCAAACATACATCCAAATCAACACAAAACAAAATGTTGTGTAGTCTCAGTCTCTGGATTTCAATTCAAGGTCCTTCGACAAACATTCTCCATCTGTAATTTTTTCATTTGATACGTCTGAGCTCCTTCTGCAGCACACTGCTCTGATACTGTCAAACACAGCCATGTATAGGATGGGATGAAAGCACATGTTCAGGCAGGCTAATGCCTTTGACACTTGGTATCCATTACGCACATAACAATTAGTCTTACCAGTGTTAATCAGTTTAAAATACCATATTTGTAGAATGTGAAAGGGGACAAACGACACAGTGTACAGGATGCAACCTAAACCTACAATTAACGCCACTCTTTTCTTCTGCAGTGAGGTGATATTTGCATTTTTAAAAACAACCATTATTACACCAAAATAGGATCCAAAAGTAACTACAAAAGGGACCATAACAGCCATAAGCAATATGTTGGTTGTCTTACTAAGTTTAAGTCAAGTCAAGTCAAGTCACCTTTATTGTCACATCACCACGGCACATGTGCCTTGGTGAGTGAAATTCTTGGGAGCGAGCTTCAGACATTGCAGAACCATTTACAGTAGTAACATAACATAAACATAAATAGAACAGTTTACAGACAGGTTAGAAACAAAAAATGTGCGAAATGCTCAGTATCATTGAAATGTGCAAATGTGGAAAATGTGGAAAGGGTGCAATGTGTTCATACATAGTTGCTAGACATATATATATATAAAACCATACATATATATATATATATATATATATATATATATATATATATATATATATATATATATATATATATATATATATATATATATAAAGTATTATATACATGTAATATTATGTAACATGTTAAGGTGCAATGGACTATTCATAGAAATGTCCTGTGGTACCGATAGCTTATTGTCAGATATTAGATTAGATGCAGTGTGTGTGTATAGTCCCATGTGTATTGATGCAGTACGAATACCGTGTGCGTGTGTGCATGTGTGTATAGTCCGGTGTTGAACTGTTGAATATGCTGTGTGCTGTGTTATTTATGGCTGTTAATTAGTCTGATGGCCTGAGGGAAAAAGCTATCCCTCAGTCGACTAGTGCGGGATCGGATGCTGCGGAGATGTCTTCCTGAGGGGAGCAGAGAGAGCAGTCTGTGGGATGGGTGGCTGGAGTCATTAATGATCCTCCGAGCTTTCCTTATGCACCGCCTGTTGTAGATGTCCTGGAGGGAGGGAAGCTCACCTCCAACAATGTGGCTGGCAGTTCGCACGACCCTTTCCAGAGGCTTACGGTTGCCAACGGTGCTGTTTCCAAACCAAGCGGTGATGCAGCCCGTCAGGATGCTCTCTATAGTGCAGGTGTAGAATGTTCTGAGGATGCTGGGGCTCATTCCAAACTTCCTCAGCCGTCTCAGGAAGAAGAGGCGTTGATGTGAGTTCTTCAGCACTGTGTCGGTGTGTGTGGACCAGGTGAGATCCTCACTGATGTTGACACCCAGAAACTTAAAGCTGCTCACACGCTCCACAGGTGTCTTGTCGATGGAGATGGGTCTGTGTTCTCTGCTCTGTCTCCTGAAATCAACCACCAGCTCCTTGGTCTTGTCAATGTTTAGTGAGAGGTGGTTCTTTCGACACCATTTGGTCAGGGTGCTCACCTCTTCTCTGTAGGCCGTCTCATCGTTGTCGGTGATCAGGCCTATCACCGTTGTATCATCAGAAAATTTGACGATGACGTTGGAGCTGTGTGTAGCTGTACAGTCGTGTGTATACAGGGAATACAGGAGTGGGCTGAGGACACAGCCCTGAGGAGCACCGGTGTTGAGGATCAGAGGGGATGAAGTATTGCTGCCCATTCTCACCACCTGACTTCTGCCTGTCAGGAAGTCCAGAATCCAGTTGCAAGTGTGGCAGCGAATATCAAGTTTAAGTGCTTTACTGCTGTAATTTGCAAATAAGTAACAGCTGTCCTTATTCAGACCTGAATAGTAGAGGACTAGAGATGAAATGCTTGCAACAAATATCCAGACAAACACACTGATGATCTTGGCGTGTTTTGGGCGAATGTGTTTGCATGTGAAAATTGGATAAACAATGGCCAGGTATCGATGTACACTGATGCACATGAAGAAGTAAATGCTGAAGTAGAGGTTATAAATGAAGAGAAAGCACTCTATTTTGCAGAGTGCCAAATCCCCAGACCAGTCCTCTTGAATTGTAGACGATGAGAAGTGGGAGTGTGAGGGCGTAAAAGACTGATGATCAGGGACATCTTTTGGTCTCATCACTGTTGGTGATGAGGCTAATCACTGTGGTGTCATCAGCAATCTTGATTATGGAGTTAGATCAATACACAGGCATGCAATAATTAGTGAAGAGGAAATAGAGGAATAGGCTCAGCACACAGCCCTGTGGTACACCATTGTTAAGGGTGTCGGTGGCAGAACGGATGTTCTAGCCTGACCTGACAGGCTGGGGTCTATTGGTGATTAACTTGGAAGGGATTATGGTATTAAATGATATAATTGATATACAGTGTAAAAAGCTGTAGACCCAGAATAGATCCTTGGGGAACACCTAAGCCTATTTATGAAAAAGTATTTGCGTATAATGGAACTCATAGTATACATCATCCGGCCAGTTATGTATACAATTTAAGTGTTTCAAGAATGCAGAAGAAGGCATAAAGTTGTGCAAAAGAATAGTATAGTCATTATTATTATAACCCAGCCTTCCAAGAAATAGTATAACCACATACCAAATAGTGTAGAAATAGCTGGTTTACAAGAATATTGTGCACTGAAGCAGGTTAACTAGAATTGATAAGCAACCAACATGCTAAACCACAATGGTTAACCCAATTGGAGAGTTCAGGACTGATTTCATCATTGATTTCTTGATTAAAGAGTGAAACAAAAGTTTTAAAATATATTTTATTGGTTTTGTACTTAGCATAATTAAGTTATAGGCTATATGAAAACTAAACTAATAGCTGTCAATCACTCATTCACTCAACCAAAATCTAGTGGAAAGCCTTTCAAGAAGAGTGAAGCTTATTATAACAGCAAAGAGGGAAATGGGATGTTCAGCAATCACGTATGAGTGTAATGGTCAGGTGTCCACAAATCTTTTGCCAATTAAAAAACATAAGTAGCAAGACTGATAATAATTCTGAGTGATAATGCTCCATAACATGAAATGTAACCATAAATATGTAAAATGTAGGATATGTTTTTTTTTTTATTACTTACTTACATTAATCTTATATCAGTATATTCCACATACAAAACACTGAAGGTTTAAAGAAAAACAGGATTCTTCCTTAGAAAGATAAACATTATTATAACTACTATATTATAACTATTATAAGTGTATAATATAAGCCTGACTAACTCAACATTATTACTGTTACACAGTATATTTTCAGATTCTGTGCCAGCTACCCTTACAGTATGTGGGTTAAAGTTCCTGTTCAATATAAACCTCAAGGCTAATCAACCACAAAAAAACAAACAAATAAATAAATAAACAAGACACGACAATGTACAGACGACAATCTTAAAACACTTCTCGTTTATATTGTTTACAGAGTATTCAAGAAGCATTTACATGATTGTTTTACACATACAAAGTACATCTTTAAGCATATTGCAGACAGTAATGGAGGAATATATCATTTATTTATTAAATTGCTATTACAAGGCTTTACAGTTAGAGAAGCAGCTGTTGTATTATCTCAGCTTGATAATTTTGCTCCTATAGCTTCTCTATATTGAATGCATTTAATTTTAACATTCTCATCTAACCTTCGGTAAAGTTTGTACATGGCGACAGATACGACTGTATATTTCAGCTGCATTACAATTAACACTTTTATGCACTAAGAAAAATGTGAAGTCAAAAGTTTCAAAAGTGTTTCTGTTGCCTCTACTACATCTGTAACACCATATTGTGGTCTCGTTTTTGAAATGAGTCAGTTTCTAGACAAAGCACCACTTTTGGCTGTGTAGTTGTTTTACTGCCACACTTTTGACTTGGTAAGCATTCAGAATGTTCCGATCTTTCTTATTTATTATATTTGGGGAAAATGGTAGCCTAGTGGTTAAGGTGTTGGGCTACCAATCAGAAGGTTGTGAGTTTGATTCCTATGACCACCAAGCTGCCACTGCTGGGCCCCTGAGCAAGGCCCTTAACCTTCAATTGCTCAGTTGTATAAAAATATAAGTTACTCTGAATAAAGGTGTCTGCTAAATGCTGTAAATGTATTTAGCCTGCAAAACTGTTTAAAAAGGAAATGATGTTTACAAAGCTGTTAAACATTGTTTTTTGCGCATAATTTACGCATAATTGCTTGTATGTTATGGAATTTCTAGTCATCTATTATGTTAGACTATATATAAAACAAAGCAAATAAAATGAAAAGAAGTATAATGAATAGTAGTGACATAGTCTTAAATCATTCTCATAATAAAAGAAAGATAAAAGATACAATGGCATGTTTCCTAAAGCTCTCTCAGAACATATGCGTGAGTCATACTGCCAGCGTAATAGTCAATAGAGTAAAAATTGTAATGGTTTTCAAAGTGCACAAGACATTTTGTTAACTGCAATCTATTTAATCAATTTTCAGTTGTATGCAACTTTTCTAAGAATAAATTAGACACTTTTTAAGCGATAAAATGCCATGCCATTTAAAAATAATTCAGTATTATAAAAAAAATCTACCTTGCAACTCAGTTTATTTCATCACTTACAAGAATTCTGTGAAGAGATCCTGTCGAGAAAGCCTGTCTTCTTCAAGTGTGTGAACATCATTGAACATCTTTTACCACATTTAATCTGATCAAATATTTAAAAAAGGCAATTCATTTCCTGTTTGTACTGGGGCAGACACTGTGGTGTAAATGCACACAATCAATAGATTGATTTGTTGAACTTACCAGCAGTAATGTCACTGGATCCAAGATTTCTTCAAATTCTAGACAAATAGGTAATTTCCCTAAATTACAGATTTTTCTGGGACATATTCACATCTCAGAGATGAGTTTCATTTCCTCTGCAGAATCCTTTTTCCAACTTGTACAACACAGCAACATTTCACAAGAACCACAGCAACATTATTAATAGCTCTTTGAGTTATTGCTGTAAATACAATAAACATTAACATGAACAACTAAAACACAGCCACATCTTTAGAAAGATTGCAGTCTTTCACAGCTGTTTTTTAGTTAAGTTTTTTCTGACAAAATCTGAAAAAGGGAAACAGATGAAGGGCAACTCTATCAGAAATGACAGCAAGTGTCACAGATACCTACATATTTATCAAGCACAGGAAGCACTATTGATAAAAATCTTTTTTTTTTCTTATTTTTGTCAGTCTGTTTTTTTTTTCTTGTTTTTTTTTTTGGTTGAACAAATCTGAGTCAACTGTCTTTAAACGTTTTTTAAAATCTGGCTCAGAATATTTAAATCAGTAATTAAACCCATTGCACTATATGGAAATGAGGTGTGGGGTCCAATAACACAAACAGATCAACCAAACACTGAGGAAGACCCTGAGTAAATACAGACTGAGTGAGCACAGGCTGGCAGTAGATCAGGGCCGATACAAACAAACTCGGTGCTGTAGAGAGTTCAGACTCTGTTCACACTATGACCTCAGTGGTGTAATGTGCATTCAGCAGCACTACTTTCAGTCATTAGGAAACATCATTCCTGGGCATAATAATAGTAAAAATAATAAAACAGTTTGAAATATTTTTCTGAAAAATTCTATACATTTATTTCAAATAAAACAAAACAACTACATGATATTTAGAGGAAACACTTTATCTACCATCTGAATCAGTTATAAACATTTTTTTTGCCCATGCAGGCCATCAACATGACTGACAACAGTACCAAGAACATACTAAGGAAAATCCCCCAAACTCTGTGCAAAATAAAATATGGAGGTACGACATTGACCTTTGAGACCATTTTACATCTTGTGATTGTTGAGTGTGTAATTCTTGAATAAACTTAATTCTACTGACCAGAGTCGCAGTTTAGCCCTCAAGCTGGTTGTCTTCCAGAAGGTTAAGATTTGACCATTGAACATTCAACAAGATAATGACTCCAAACATACACCCAAATCAACACAAAACAAAATGTTGTGTAGTCTCAGTCTCTGGATTTCAATTCAAGGTCCTTCGACAAGCGTTCTCCATCTGTGATTTTTTCATTTGATACGTCTGAGCTCCTTCTGCAGCACACTGCTCTGATACTGTCAAACACAGCCATGTACAGGATGTAATGAAGGCACATGTTCAGGCAGGCTAATGCCTTTGACACTTGGTATCCATTTTGAACAGAACAATTAGTCTTCTTTTCTTCCTTTAGTTTAAAATTCCATATTTGGAGAATATGAAAGGGGACAAACGACACGGCATACAGGATGCAACCTAAACCTACAATCAGGGCAACTTTTTTCTTTTCCAACAAGGTGATATTTGCATTTTTAAAAACCACCCACAAAACACCAATATATGATGCAAAAGTAACTACAAAAGGTACCAAACAGCCTGTAACAGCCATAAACAATCTGTAGGTTGTCTTATTAGGTTGTCTTACTAGTGCTTTACTGCTGTCATTTGCAAATAAGGAACATCTGCCCTTATTCAGACCTGAATAGTAGAGGACTGGAGATGAAATGCTTGCAACAAATATCCAGACGATCACACTGGTGATCTTGGCGTGTTTTGGACGAATGTGTGTGCGTGTAAAAAATGGATGAACGATGGCCAGGTATCGATTAACACTGATGCACATGATGAAGTAAATGCTGACGTAGAGGTTACAGGTGAAGAGAAAACGCTCTATTTTGCAGAGTGCATTACCAAATCCCCAGACCCGTCCTCTTGAATAGTAGACGATGAGAAGTGGGAGTGTGAGGGCATAAAAGATGTCACTGATGATCAGGTTGCAGGAGAACACTACTCCTGTGTGCCAGTTCTTTCTCTCCTTAGTCACAAGCAGCCACAGTGCCAGTATATTTCCCACCAGTGCCACACACATCTCCACACCGTAGATAGGAGGTAACAAGACCTCTGAAAATGTACTGTTACACCTGTTTCTGTTCATTTTACTGAGACTCCTGAAAACAGCAATGCAAAGAAGCTGTATTAGAATCAATTAAAAGGAATAGCATAGGACATTAGGACATATAGGAAACCAAGAGCAATTATAATTTATATGGATTAACCTTTCCACACAGTGAGATTGCAATTTTTATTTCTCACCTGTAAACATAAGGTTTGTTAACAAGGTTTTGGTTTTTTAATGAAGTTTACATTTTAAATTCAGCATTTTTGATATTTGTTCAAACCTAGAGGATAAGGAATTATATTTACATTTACATTTACAGCATTTGGCAGACGCCCTTATCCAGAGGGACGTACATAAGTGCTTAAATCTCTAACATTGAATACATTAATGCTGGTTCACTAGGTTACATACTTAAGATGCCATGAGTTTAAAACATTTGTTCAAAGTTACAATGAAAAAGTGTTATTAACACATCAGGGTGAAGAAATAAATAGAAATATTTTAAATGAATCAACTTTAACGTAACACCCCAATAATGTCTCACAGCCTGACATGTCATATATTATTATTTTATAAGTAACACTGACACTGAATAGTTTGTGGTTTGTATGCTTTTAATCAAAACGATAATCAGGTCTGCTATATACATAGTGAGGAAATGGTGAGTAAATGTAGTCGTTTGAAAAAAGGCAAAGGAAGTGAGCTATGTGAAAACCAAATAACTAATAATAGTGTTATCAACCATAGACTTCCTGTAAGTTTAATAGCAAACCATATTGTTACTGCGGAGAAAAAACTGCTGCATACAGACAGCACACAATTCTACTTAGAGCAATGAATCAGTTTGTCCAGAAACTGGTTGATTCTTTGAATATGAATCAGTTTACCCAGAAACTGATTCATATTCGAGGTATCACCCAGGACTTGATTTGAACGTAGATTATAATTTCCATCAGATCTGTAACAGTTATTTTCGAGTATACCGGCTGCCCAATAGCCACACGTCTGCAGTGACAGTCGATCTCAACCATTGGTGGAAATGAGATCGATGAGCATCAAGTGATATGGGTATGTTATTAAATCTTTTATTTTTTTTGTGAAATAAAAATTTAACCCTGAACCTCTCTAAGTCCCAGCGAGCAAAGAAAATCTGTCACGCAAATTTTTTTTCTTCCGTCTGAATTCTTTCATTAATTAGCATTTTTCTCACTCTGTCACTCCTAATGCAAATTGAAATCTAAATTATTTGCAATTAAGTGAGAACCTTGATGTAGGGACACTTTTTTCTTATACGATAAACAGTATTTATTTTAAGGAACACACCCAGAACACTACACAAATTTTAAAACTGTCAAATTCTCATTCATTTATAACAGTATATATATATATATATATATATATATATATATATATATATATATATATATATATATATATATATATATCCCAGTTACTGCGATGCCGTAGCAATGCAAGGAAACCGAATTATCTTCCTTCCCTCAGTTTTGCTATATATATATATGAGGCTTTTACATGCTAATCTTAACTACAAAGATCTGGTGGACTGAATTTTTTTCTACCAACAAATAAGAGACAAATGTTAATGTTATAACCCTATGAATACAGTAATATAGCCTTAAATCGGCATCTTAAAAATTAAAAAGAGGATTTAAAGTAAGTGTATTAATCAAAAAAGTGCCCAAGACATTTCCTACCTGCTCTTTATATCAACAATTCAATTCGAACGATAGATAACGTTTTCCCAAGTAATGGCATTAAAAAATATCAAGATCATAATAAAATATCTTGCTAACATTACCTTGCCACTTGGTTTATCTGGTCACTCACCAGTACTCTGCACACAGATACTGTGAGGATCTTTGTGTACAAGTCACATGTCTACAATCGTCCATGATGCGACGTAGGTTTTTCATGTCCTGTTAGCCTTAGCGCAGTTACTGCGGTGTAAAAACTCCATTCCATCATACATATCTTCTTCCCCCCCCCCCTTCCCCCCCCCCTTTCCCCCCTAGGCACTTTCTAGGCCCTTTAGACTGATTTTCACACTTTTCTTGTGATATATTTTCTTCATTAGAGGTTTCTGATACAAAACGTTTCCTCTTTTTTAAGTGATCTGTTTGATGCAGTGTTTCCTGTTCATGGTGTCTTACATATCTTGGTTTGTTAAGGTTAAACCTTGGGTACACATTCTGCGTGCCTTCACCTGCATTCAAAGAGCCTCAGGACATGTACTGAAGAGACGAGACCGCGTTCTTCCAAAAGTCTATCCCCAAGTTACCTAATTCACCAAGATCTTTAATGGTAGCAAAAGAATCTCAGACTAGTTTAAATGAATTAGGAGGAATTTACTCATCAATCCCTAACTTTATTAAACTAGTATCAATCCTCTGCTTTTGCTGAAACACATAGATGTGATAAAAAAAGAAGCAATACATACATCACCTGTAAGGTTGGACAACACAGTGACAAAATGCTGCTACATCCAGAGAACATGCAAAAACTGTAGCTCTAGAAAGGAATCCAATGTAATAAAGCAGCTTAGAGTCTGGACAACAAAGCTGCCAGTTTCAGTAACGTGCATTAGAAAGAAAATGAAAAACCCATTATTGCAAAACAGTGATGACTGCTTCTTTCAGTTCTCCAACATTCATTCAGTGCATTTTCAGACACCAAGAAAAGATGAGTAATCACTTTTAAGAAATATAACAGATGATAGCTTTGTACTTATAATCACCTATAACACTAATAATATGCTTAATAGCTAATATTTCCAACCTAGAATTCCAAATAAAAAGGGTCCAAACTCAAATACTTGAGTTTTTCCTGTCTTGGCTTCATACTAAACGCAATTTTGCATGTTTTATTTGTTTTTCCTGTGATTATAAATGTCAATATTAAAGTCATATTAGAAAATTGAGACTTATACATTGAACATTAAGGGTGCTTTCACACCTATAGTTCGGTTCATTTGGTCCAGACCAAAAGCAAATAAATGATACATTGTAGCTTTTTAGCAGTTTTGGTTCCTTTTCACACCACACTGATCGTTCTGTTCCGCAGCACTTGAAACGAACCAAAATGCAGTCATGTGATAACATCCACATCACTCATTGGCTACATGTCTTTGAGCATATTTCCTAAACTGCTTCTCGATTGGTCAGAATAAACGTGCGGGAAATTTCAACGAAACTCCAGAAGTAAACAAAAAGAGAAAAATACAGGAAAATACAGCTGCAATTATGTTTGTGGTTGTAATCTACTACATCGCTTGTATACAGCATTCTATGCAAAGTCAGAATGAAGCGCAGATGCGGCTTGAAAATATCATTTTAATGCACTGCAAATGGCGAAGACGCATCGCAAGACACTTCAGGAGGCTTCAAGCATTACTTTTGCGAAACTGTGACATGCTTATCTTCCGAAAATATTGCCAACGACCCACTACGGCAGCTGGTTTAGTCCAAAATGCGCAATACTTTTTGCAGTTAGGTCTATTCGATCTCGGACCGTGTTCTCACCAGAAACGAACCGTACCAGAGTTCGTTTGAAAGCGTACCGAGACCACCTCTTCAAGGAGGTCTCGGTACGCATGTTTGGTCCGCTTTTGGTGCGCACCAGAGTTCGATTGCTGCATTCTCACCTGCCCAAAAGAACCGCACCAAATGAGCAATCGAACTCTGGTACGATTCAACCGAACTAAACAAGGCAGGTGTGAAAGCACCCTAAGACTAATTTTCTAAAGTAAAAAAAAAAAAATTAAATCAATTTTTTAAACTAATTTAATTATAAAAGTAAAAATCAGAAAGCCTTTTAAAAAGATTTTCTTCTTAATTAACAGCCCTTATTTCTCTTAAAAAAAACTGACTTCTACATAATTTTATGTTAATTTGTCTACTGATTAGCATTAATGATCCTATCCAAATAAAGCTATTTCCAAACTACAGATTTTCCTGTGACATCGTCTTTGACATCACCTCTGTACAACCTTTTATCCCCACAACATTTCGTTTCCCAATTTTAATTTCATGAATCACAGCAATTTTATGAAAGACTCCATTATTTACAAAGCACAAATATATTTTTTTAACAAACTGCAGTTTTTATCAGGCTGCTTTAGCGGGTTAGAAGCTGAACATCAACACCATCAGGTCGCATTCGTGTAGATCCTGCCTAATGTTTTATCTTCACCTTCTCTCTTTCTTCTTCATGAAGTCTTTCTTTCCTTGTCTTCCTCTTGGAAATGCTTTAAATGCAGAGCCGGTTTTCGCTCTTTGTCCTTTCCCCTTTAAACCCTTTGGCCCACTTTTCTTTTCCCCAACCCTTTCCCCTTGCTTTCCTCTGAAATTCTTTCCTCCTTTACTCTTCCCAAACCGGTTGCTGGCCCCTGACATTGTTCCTGCTTTAAATCCTCTGCTTCCAGAGGAGTGTTTTCCAGTGTTCTTCCAGCCAAACTTCCTAGCAGCAAAGTTTTTATCACCAAAAGAAGCCTTGCCCGTAGGTTTGGATCGATGTGCTTTTTCTTCCCCAGGAGCTCTGGACAGTTTCCTCTTCTTAAAGGGCATCTGTGTCCTGCCTGGGGCATGTTTCCTCTTTGCAGTGGGGAACATGTCTGAAAGAATATAACAAGGAGTATTGAAGTGACTAAAAATAGCAGGTGGACAATCATTTCTGTAAAGGTTGGATTAGGTGCAGGGTTTTATCTCAATTGAGCAGGACACCCCATTACTTGTACAAGAAAGTCATTGAAACAAAATAATCAAATACATAACTGTATATACAAACAAATTTTTAGGTCCATTACCAGTTTACTCCAGGCAGTGGTGAGTAATATAATAAGATTTAAGCACCAACATATTTATACAATATAACATCAAGTATAAATTTTAAGTGCTAGACAATTTGTCCTTATGAAATACCGTACCACCGTAATATTTAAGGAAAACAATGTTTAACATTTCAACAAGGTATATATATATATATATATATATATATATATATATATATATATATATATATATATATATATATATACATACGCCCCCTTGTGTCTGAGAAGAGAACTGCAGTTTCCATAAAATCTATATATCTATCTATACTCGCACACACACTGTATACGCCCCCTTGTGTCTGAGAAGAGAACTGCAGTTTCTATAAAATCATCTATCTATCTATCTATATATGTTTATTTATGTATATATATATATATATATATATATATATATATATATATATATATATATATATATATATATGTGGCGGGAGCGGTGTGGTGTGTTAGGAGGTACGCGTGAGAGCCGTACAGCTTATCACACACAAACCCAAGTTTATCTATTTGGAACCAGTTTGGCTACGCCACCTGGGAGGGTTAAACCCAGGAAATAGAAGTAAACCCCAGTGTTTGTTATCAGATCACACAAGTTCGGTTCTCTTAAAATAAGTGTAGGCAAGAAAACATGGGCATCATAAAAAGTACAATGTTTGTTAAATACTTTCAGTTAAAAACCCCCTTAATATGCTCAATCTAAAAAACCCTTAATAACGGCCCAAACCAACATTACAAAAACAACAAAAAGAAAGATGTCTTCACTGTAAAAAAAGGTGCAGTGACGTACAAATACACAAATAACGACGATCAAAGGAAAGAAATAATAAAACAACCACTTTACGCAACTTCTAAACAGACAAAACAAAATATCACAATTAAATCTGTGCCTGGGAAATTAAAGAGCTGGGGTTATCCAACGAGGCATTCACCAGGGTTAGTTATCCAACCGCACACTTCCACAAACACACACACCTCACCGTGAACTCAGAGCACGCACTCGTACACTTCAAGAATGTCGCACAGCACACGTTGGAATAGCACCACCACCAATAGGTCTTTCACCCGTGGGACCCCCAGCTCCTGAAAGAAATCAAAACCAAAATAAATACATATAAAACAGGAACAGAATGAATGAAAAGCAAATAGAAGTCACAATTCAACGCAACCAAAAACTTTATAAAAAGTTTGCGGGAGACATGACTCAAAAAGGGGCGGCCATGTGGTTCTTAGGCTGACCCAAAGAAATACCCGATCTTCCACCCCAAAGTAGACCAGAGCAGGTCAGTTAAAACTATCCCAGAAACCAGATGGTAGCAGCAGAAGTCCCTTTAAATAATTGTAGGCCAATATTAGGTCACTCGGCGCGCAGTGGAGGAAAAGGTCAACTGCAGTGGTAATAGCCAGGACGAAAACGAGAGGGAGAATCCTATAACAAATAGTACAAAAACAGAATTAATAGTAATTGCACAATTACATGGCGAAATTCCCCTTAGCAAAACCGACAACTTACCAAGTGCGGATAAAGGAGCTCACGAGGATCAATTCGCCGCTCAGGATACGCAGCCCTCAAATAACCCGCTGTTAAATCGAAGTACAAGGACTGCACATTACTCACGCCACCCGACCCTCATTAAAGCTAGACATGATCTATAATGCAACTTCATCATACCTGAAAGGTGGGCAGTAAACAGATCCGAACAGCATCCGACAGGGACACACACAGTGCTGAAAAGACAGGCTAAGGGTGCAATAAACGAGCCATTAGTGCAACAAGTAAAGATAACTAAAAACGAATTAGCCAACGCTACATGCTAACCGCACATACCTGAAATCGCTAGAGTAAACGAAAACGGGGAGGATACGGACGTGACGCATCCCAGGCTCAAAACCAACCCGCTCTAAATAGTGCCTGCTCGACACTGATTGGTGGTCATGAGTGTCAATCACCACTCGTACCTCGTTCATACGGTCACAATCCACCCCCAGCTTCTGCATCGTCGCCCGACGGTGAACTAACCCCAAAAGCCCACACTCTTAACCTTCAGTCCCAAGGACGGAACAAGACCCCAGCTGTACTACCCACTATACTAGACACCGTACCTGGCCCCAGTGATCGTGGAAGATGATGTACATTAGAGTGCTGCCCAGCAGTACTCCTTCCGGTCCTTCTCACCACACTCTCACCCACAGAAGCAGAGGATAAAGGAAGGTTCATTGCTGGCTGCACATTCGCTCCTGCCTCAGGGACTTCTAACCCTAGGTCCTCATCAGAACCTGGAGGTTCCAACTGAACCGTACCCCGAGGTGATTGCCTACTATTAACCTGTGATGTTTCAGGTACCAGGACAAACAAATCTCCCTTGTCCAACTCCTCTTCCCGAGGCTGCACCGGTTCCGCTACTGGAGTGTCCTGCAATATGGGGGAGGAGTTCCTACCAATCTGAGGTTTCAGCAACGATCGGTGCACATGCTTTAACTTACTTAGATCTGTGGTGGGGGCAATTGTATACACCACACCTCCTTCCTTAGGTGCCTTCACAATCCGGTACACCACTGAGCTCCACAGGTCATGTATTTTGTGTCGACCTCTCACACTATAATCACGGAGATATACCAACTGACCCTCCTTCAGTGGTGACTCTCGGACCTGCAGATCATGCCTGGCCTTTCGGCGATCAGCAGCGGCCCCCAACCGCTCACGAGCACCCTCAAAAGCCACCTGCAACCGATCCTGATGTTCCATAACCCAACGATGAACACTACCAGCCAATGGTTCTTCAACTCTACCAAGCAAGAAGTCGACTGGAAGTCTAGGCTCCTGCCCAAACATCAAAAAATACGGGCATTCCCCTGTAGCTTGGTGAGGGGTAGTGTTGTAGGCGAACAGTACCTGAGGGAGAAAAGATGGCCAGTCCCTCTTCCTTGACACAGGCAAGGTGCGCAAGAGGTTGTGTAATGTCCTGTTGAAACGCTCACATGTCGTTTCCAGCAGGGTGATATGGAGTAGTGCGTGACTTTTCAACTCCATATAAGCAACACAACTGATGGATAAGAGCCGACTCAAAGTTACGACCTTGGTCCGAATGGATACGGCCAGGCACCCCAAATTTACAGAACCACTCGACAACCAGAACCTGTGCCACAGTCTCAGCTTGTTGATTTCTAGTGGGTACAGCCAAGGTGTATTTGGTGAAAATATCAGTCATGACCAACACATTCTCCAGACCTGAACTTGAGGGTTCTAACACAGTAAAGTCCAAGGCCAGAACCTCATTTGGCCGTGCGGCCAGCAGGTGTCCCATGAAACTAACAGGGGCAGGCTGGACACCCTTGGCACACTGGCACCTCTCACACTCACGGCACCACCGGGCAATGTCAGCAGACATCCCTGGCCAATAACATCGTTGCCACACCAGCTGAGAGGTGCGCTCCACCCCCTTGTGCCCATGCAGTTGGTGTAATTGTGTCAACACCTCAGACTTCATGGCCACCGGCAATAACACTTGGAGAACCTCCTCTCCACCATCCGGGCGAAACACCCGACGATAAAGCACCCCCTCCTTCTTCACCAGGCGATCCCACTGCCGAAACAAAAGCGCAGCAGACCTAGAGAATTTCTTACGCTCCTCAGAGCTAGGTGGCGATTTCCGCCTCCAAAACACCAGCAGCTCTCCAATAGCTGGATCGGCCTGCTGCTGAGCAGACATATCACTGATGGAATAACCAGGAAAGGATACGATCTGGTTTACCCCTGTCACCAATCCGCCCTGGTCGACTTGACGCAACGCAGCAGGAACAGCTACCCCTGGGCACAAATCCTGAACCTCCACCACAGATGGATTCTGGCGTGATAAGGCATCAGCATTGCGGTTGCTCTTGCCTGATCTATACTTGAACTCAAAATCAAAGGCCGCCAACTGGGCAGCCCAACGCTGTTCCATGGCGCCCAGCTTAGCAGAGGTCAGGTAGCTAAGAGGATTATTATCGGTGTAGACTACACACTTGTGTCCCAGCAGGTACTCCTGGAACTTCTCGGTCATGGCCCACTTGAGCGCAAGAAACTCCAGCTTCATAGAACTGTAGTTTGAAGTATTGCGCTCAGTGGGCCTAAGACCTCGGCTACCATAAGCTATGGGACGCACCTTACCGTGTTGCTCTTGTGAGAGGACTGCCCCTAGCCCCCCATGGCTAGCGTCCACCTCCAAAATAAAAGGAAGTGAAAAGTCAGCATAGGCGAGCACAGGGGCTGTGGTAAGTCTACCCTTTAACTCCTCAAAGCTACTCTGACACTCATTAGACCATCCCTCAGCAAACTCACGGGACCCAGACTTTGACCGCTTTGGGGTTGCCAGCTCTGCTACCAACCTGTGGAGGGGGGCAGCCAGCCGCTGCAACACTGGTTGGCTGAGGCCACTGAGAAACTGCCTCAATCTTGCCTGGGTCTGTCAATTGCCCCGATCTGCTCGGGTACAGAAGGGAAAGCCTACACAACTTGTGTACTCACCCTAGCTGAGACCTCCTGAACTTCAGTGACCTCTGGGGGTAAGCTAACCACATAGACATGGCTGACAGTGCCTACAACTGTGCTAGCATACATCACTACATCCATCGTACCCACATTAACCACAGGCACATAAGCTGTGCCATGGTGCACAGGCACCAGAGCAGGAGATGCCAACAAACCTGCTGATAGGCCAGAATCTGGGGGCTCAAACAATACAGTGCCACTTGAGTACTGTGCAGAACAGGTTACAGCAACCATTTTCATGGTACCCCCTGGGATGCGACACGCTTGGCGTCCACGCACCTTGACTCGGCCCCCCTGATCTGAAACTGGCTGGACGTCGATGTGATGGCAATGCTGTAAGGCCTGGAAAATAGAAATAGGGGCCCGTGACACAACAGGTAAGTCAAAAAGACTTGTGCCATGCTGGCCAAAAAGCTCCCGGTAGCAGCGACTCAGGACGTTCATTCCCAGAACACCAGGAACCTGGGCACACAAACCACCTGGAGGATCTCGGACCACCAGCATATATATTATTAAAACTTCAAATAATAGCCGAGTCCCAAATAGATGCCTGTCTCTTTTAATCGCCGGTGTGACGACAGGTTTGGGTTAATAAAGGCCGGTTTCAAATAGAGGCCTGGTCTGTTTTTTAGTATCAGGGTGTATTTGATCTTCTTAAACCCGTCAGATGTTTTGATTAGATTTCACGTGACAGGAGCAACCGTTCATGAACGACTCATCACTATGGCAACATAAAGAGGTTAACGAACTTTCTTTTAGTCTTCAGTTTTTCTTAATTCTCTCAATACCACCATGGAGACAAAAAGAAAAAAGTATGATTTGACATTTAAGCTGACAGTTGTCAAATTTGCCGAAAAAAATTGGATACGAAAAGCTGGAAACGGAGCGGCTGTATGCTTGCGCGCACACGCGCGCGTGTGTTTGTTCTTACATTAAATGATTTGTTAAACACATTCGAATTAATTATAATAAAACGTAATATAATGTGGTAAACTCCTACTGTCATGCTTGAACATCTCAACACTAAATTAAAGGCCTGTCTCTTATAGACGCCTGTTTCAAATACAAGCCGGTGCAGTTCGTCAATTTGGGTAAATAGAGGCCCGGGCTATTATTTGAAGTTTTACGGTGTGTGTGTGTGTGTGTGTGTGTGTGTGTGTGTGTGTGTGTGTGTGTATATAAATGTATAAATGTATAAAGTGTATAAATACACACACACACTGTATACGCCCCCTTGTGACTGAGAAGAGAACTGCAGTTCCTATAAAATCATCTTCAGGACTTTCTCCTCTCCGGTCTTTTCTGAAATCCTCCTTTTCACCGGACTTATTTGAGAAGCAGCTCACTGATATCCTCCAGTTTGTTCATGTTGGGGAACTTCTCCTGCAAGAGCTTCTTCATGCCTCCAAAGACCTGCTGCTAAGAAACTGTGTTCATTCTATTGTTACTGTACGAAATATTGTTTGAACATTCAGTATTTACACTGGTCGGTCGGCACTGTTTCTCTTACTGTTTATTGTCTTTTGTGTATTGCATTTTTTGTACTTTTTGTGTTGTCTTGTAACTTTGTCTGCGCTGTTTTTTGTCCTGCACTGTCTTGTTTGTCTTGTCCTGCACTGTTTGCACCAGGTTGCACAGTTGCACTTTATGTGGATAAGACTACTTACATGTCCTTAGCCCTGTCTTTGTTTTATGTAGCACCTTGATCCTGGAGAAACTTTGTCTCATTTCACTGTGTACTGCAACACCTATATATGGTTGAAATGACAATAAAAGCTTAAACATGGTAGCCATCAGTTTGAGGTGCATGCCCTCCGTCCCGAAATTGTTCAGCACCAGCAGCGGATGGTGAGTAAACTGCTGCTCGTGCATCCTGTGCCTCTTCAGAGACGAAACCACGTCCTTGATCAGGGTGTACTGGGAGGAAGGAAGAAAATAAATAAAACACACAATACATTACAAGAAGATTCATTGCGCTGTGAACACCGTCATCGTCAGACACGTCAGTGCGTTTACTTTGGAACAATCACTTTGCAGTCAACACCCTAAATGTTAATCATTCGCATCTGAACGGCTTTAAATTTACAAAGACGCTTTGAATACTATGAGGGCCGGTGTACCTTTGTAACCTGGAAATGGAAAGTGGGGCCTTTAGGAAGTCGTGCCAGTCTCTGTGAGAGGAAGAGTCACTTTAATTAAAGTCTTTATTTGACATCACTTTTTTAACCATCACACTTATACCAATAACAGAGCTTAAAAAAACTTCTCCTCGGCCACGTGATTCGCAGCTACACGTGCTTTCTTCTGGTTTTTAGTCTACATGATTTCAAATAAACACACATTCTGATGATATCAGTCAAGAAATACATCATTGTCCAAAATAAAATGCTGATTTGAACATTTTTTAAATCTCCTGATGAGGATGAAACACTGATATGAACTCAGGGTGTCTGATGGAATGGGCTCACGTAGAGATTCGAGATTTACTGCATTAAAAGTGTGTATAGATAAAATTTAATGTCTTGTTTCTCTGGAAACCTTAATTATATGATTCATTTAAAAATAAATAAATTACAGCTGGTTCAATATTCAGCCACCTGAATGCTGACTGGAACCAGGACAAGGGATCACATCACTCCAGTCTTGGAATCCTTACATTGGCTCCCTGTCAGATTTCAGGTTGATTTTAATGTTCTTATGCTTACATACAAAGCTTTGAATGGTTTGGCTCCTCACTACCTTACTGAGATTTTAGCCCCCTACACACCTGTTCCTGCTCACCACTCTTCGGATTCTGGCCTTTTAATCGTCCCACATACCCGTTTAAAATCTAAGACCCTGACTTAGACTACTTTCAGTTATTAGGAAACATCATTCCTGGGCATAATAATAGGAAAAATAATAAAACACAGTTTGAAATATTTTTCTGAAAAATTCTATACATTTTGACCATGCAAGCCATCAACATGACTGTCAACAGTACCAAGAACTGAGGAAAATCCCCCAAACTCTGTGCAAAATAAAATATAGAGGTACGACATTGACTTTTGAGATTGTTTTACATATTGTGATTATTGAGTGTGTAATTCTTGAATAAACTGAATTCTACTGACTTATAGTCGCAGTTTAGCCCTCAAGCTGGTTGTCTTCCAGAAGGTTAAGATTTGACCATTGAACATTCAACAAGATAATGACTCCAAACATACACCCAAATCAACACAAAACAAAATGTGTGGTCTCAGTCTCTGGATTTCAATTCAAGGTCCTTCGACAAGCGTTCTCCATCTGTGATTTTTTCATTTGATACATTTGAGCTCCTTCTGCAGCACAGTGTTCTTATACTGTCAAACACAGCCATGTACAGGATGGGATGAAGGCACATGTTCAGGCAGGCTAATGCCTTTGACACTTGGTATCCATTATACACATAACAATTAGTCTTCTTTTCTTCCCTTAGTTTAAAACTCCATATTTGGAGTATATGAAAGGGGACAAAAGACACAGCATACAGGATGCAGACTAAACCTACAATCAGGGCAACTTTTCTCTTCTCTAACAAGGTGATATTTGCATTTTTAAAAACCACCCACAAAACACCAATATATGATGCAAAAGTAAAAACAAATGGGACCAAACAGCCTGTAACAGCCATAAACAATCTGTAGGTTGTCTTGGTATGTTTTTCTCTGTAATTTGCAAATAAGGAACATCTGTGCTTATTCAGACCTGAATAGTAGAGGACTGGAGATGAAATGCTTGCAACAAATATCCAGACAATCACACTGATGATCTTGGTGTGTTTTGGACGAATGTGTGTGCGTGTGAAAAACGGATGAACGATGGCCAGGTATCTATTAACACTGATGCACATGATGAAGTAAATGCTGACGTAGAGGTTACAGGTGAATAAAAAGCGCTCTATTTTGCAGAGTGCATTACCAAATCCCCAGACCCGTCCTCTTGAATAGTAGACGATGAGAAGTGGGAGTGTGAGGGCGTAAAAGATGTCACTGATGATCAGGTTGCAGGAGAACACTACTCCTGTGTGCCAGTTCTTTCTCTCCTTAGTCACAAGCAGCCACAGCGCCAGTATATTTCCCACCAGTGCCACACACATCTCCACACCATAGATAGGAGGTAACAAGTCCTTTGAAAATGTACTGTTACAACTGCTGTTTCTGTTCATTTTACTGAGACTCCTGAAAACAGCAATGCAAAGAAGCTGTATTAGAATCAATGAAAAGGAATAGCATAGGACATTAGGACATATAGGACACCAAGAGCAATTATAATTTATATGGATTAACCTTTCAAACCTCCAGGATTAAATCTTGATCCTCCAAATTCTAACACTGCTTCCCAGAATTTACCACACAGTGAGATTGAAATTTTTAATTCTCACCTGTAAACATAAGGTTTTTTAAACAATGTTTCAGTTTCTTAATGAAGTTTACATTTTAAATTCAGTATTTTTGATGTTTGTTCAAACCTAGAGGATAAGGAATTAACACATCAGTGTGAATAAATAAATAAAAATATTTTAAATACATGAACTTTAAAGTAACACCCCGATAACGTCTCACAGCCTGACATGTCTTATATTATTTTTTTATAAGTAACACTGACACTGAATAGTTTGTGGTTTGTATGCTTTTAATCAAAACGATAATCAGGTCTGTTATATACATAGTGAGGAAATAGTGAGTAAATGTAGTTTGAAAAAATGTTTGAAAAAATGCAACGGAAGTGAGTTATGTGAAAACCAATTACCTAATAATAGTGTTATCAACCATAGACCTCCTGTAAGTTTAACAACAAACATATTGTTACTGTGGAGAAATCACTGCTGCATACAGACAGCACACAATTCTACTTACAGCAATGAATCAGTTTGCCCAGAAACTGGTTGATTCCTCGAATATGAATCAGTTTACCCAGAAAGTGATTCATATTCTAGGTATCACCCAGGAATTTGGATTTGTACACTGAAAAACCACACAGAACGATTTGAACGTAGATTATAATTTCCACCAGATCTGTAACTATTTTCCAGTGTACCCGTTGCCCAATAGCCACACGTCCGCAGTGACAGTCGATCTCAACCATTGGTGGAAATTAATGAGCATCAAGTGATATGGGTATGTTATTAAATCTTTTTTTTTTGTGAAATAAAAATTGAACCCTGAACCTCTCTAAGTCCCAGCGAGCAAAGAAAATCTGTTGGGCAAATTTTTTTCTTCCGTCTGAATTCTTTCTTTAATTAGCATTTTTCTCAATCTATCTCTCCTAATGCAAATTGAAATCTGAATTATTTGCAATTAATACTTTACTTTTAATTTTACTTTGATGTAGAGGACACTTTCTTATACGATATACAGTATTTATTTTAAGGAACACACCCAGAACACTACACAAATTTTAAAACTGTCAAATTCTCATTTATTTATAACAGTATATTTATATCCCAGTTACTGCGATGCCGTAGCAATGCAAGGAAACCGAATTATCTTCCTTCCCTCAGTTTTACTTTATATATATATATATATATATATATATATATATATATATATATATATATATATATATATATATATATATACACACACACACACACACACACATACATATACACATATAAATACACAATAAATACACAATACACATAAATACATATACATATATAAATACACAACCACCAAAATTCCTAGCAAAAGCAACCTGAACTGATGAATTTTTAATCACAACTGAGCTGATCGGGGCAAATCTAATAATATAGTTTAGATTATATTACTGAGGCTTTTACACGCTAATCTTAACTACAAAGATCTGGTGGACTGAATTTTTTGTACCAACAAATAAGAGACAAATATTAATTTTATAACCCTATGAATACAGTAATATAGCCTTAAATCGGCATCTTAAAAATTAAAAAGAGGATTTAAAGTAAGTGTAATAATAAAAAAAAGTGCCCAAGACATTTCCTACCTGCTCTTTATGTCAACAATTCAATTCGAACGATAGATAACATTTTCCCAAGTAATGGCATTAAAAAATATCAAGATCATGATAAAATATTTTGCTAACATTACCTTGCCACTTGGTTTATCTGGTCACTCACCTGTACTCTGCACACAGATACTGTGAAGATGTTTGTGTACAAGTCACAAATCTACAATCGTCCTTGATGAGATGTAGGTTTTTCATTTCCTGTTAGCCTTAGCGTCACTGCGGTGTAAAAACTCCATTCCATCATACATATCTTTTTCCCCCCCTTTTCTTTTCAAGGCACTTTCTAAGCCCTTTAAACTGATTTTCAAACTTTTCTTGTGATATTTTTTCTTCATTAGAGGTTTCTGATACAGAACGTTTCCTCTTTTTTAAGTGATCTGTTTGATGCATTGTTTCCTGTTCATGGTGTCTTACATATCTTGGTTTGTTAAGGTTAAACCTTGGGTACACATTCTGCGTGCCTTCACCTGCATCCAACGAGCCTCAGGACATGTACTGAAGAGACGAGACCGCGTTCTTCCAAAAGTCTATCCCCAAGTTACCTAATTCACCAAGATCTTTAATGGTAGCAAAAGAATCTCAGTTTAGTTTAAATGAATTAGGAGGAATTTACTCATCATTCCCTAACTTTATTAAACTAGTATCAATCCTCTGCTTTTGCTGAAACACATAGATGTGATAAAAAAAAGAAGCAATACATACATCACCTGTAAGGTTGGACAACACAGTGACAAAATGCTGCTACATCCAGAGAACATGCAAAAACTGTAGCTCTAGAAAGGAATCCAATGTAATAAAGCAGCTTAGAGTCTGGACAACAAAGCTGCCAGTTTCAGTAATGTGCATTAGAAAGAAAATGAAAAACCCATTATTGCAAAACAGTGATGACTCTGCTGCTTCTTTCAGTTCTCCAACATTCATTCAGTGCATTTTTTTAGATACCAAGAAAAGATGAGTAATCACTTTTAAGAAATATAACAGATGATAGCTTTGTACTTATAATCACATATAACACTAATAATATGCTTAATAGCTAATATTTCCAGCCTAGATTTCCAAATAAAAAGGGTCCAAACTCAAATACTTGAGTTTTTCCTGTCTTGGCTTCACACTAAATGCAATTTTGCATGTTTTATTTGTGTTTTTCCTGTGATTATAAATGTCAATACTAAAGTCATATTAGAAAATTGAGACTTATACATTGAACAAAGTATAAAATAAAAAAGTATAAAAGTAAAAATCAGAAAGCCTTTAAAAGGACATTTCTTCTTAATGAACAGCCCTTATTTCTCTTTTAAAAAAAACCTGACTTCAACATAATTTTATGTTAATTTGTCTACTGATTAGCATTAATGATCCTATCCAAATAAAGCTATTTCCAAACTACAGATTTTCCTGTGACATCAGCTTTGATGAGATTTGCTGAATTGCTGAATCACAGCAATTTTATGAAAGACTCCATTATTTATTTGCTGTAAATGCGATAAACATTTATAAACATTTTTACAAAGCACAAATATTTTTTTTAACAAACTGCAGTCTTTATCAGGCTGCTTTAGCAGGTTAGAAGTTGAACATCAACACCAGGTCGCATTCGTGTAGATCCTGCCTAATGTTTTATCTTCACCTTCTCTCCTTTTTCTTCTTCATGAAGTCTTTCTTTCCTTGTCTTCCTCTTGGACCTGCTTTAAACGCAGAGCCGGTTTTCGCTCTTTGTCCTTTCCCCTTTAAACCCTTTGGCCCACTTTTCTTTTCCCCAAACCTTTCCCCTTGCTTTCCTCCGAAATCCTTTCCTCCTTTACTCTTCCCAAACCGGTTGCTGGCCCCTGACATTTTTCCTGCTTTAAATCCTCTGCTTCCAGAGGCGTTTTTTCCAGTGTTCTTCCAGCCAAATTTCCTAGCAGCAAAGTTTTTATCACCAAAAGAAGCCTTGCCCGTAGGTTTGGGTCGATGTGCTTTTTCTTCCCCAGGAGCTCTGGACAGTTTCCTCTTCTTAAAGGGCATCTGTGACCTGCCTGGGGCATGTTTCCTCTTTGCAGTGGGGAACATGTCTGAAAGAATATAACAAGGAGTATTGAAGTGTAATTTCTGTAAAGGTTGGATTGGGTGCAGGTTTTTTATCACAGTTGAGCAGGACACCCCATTACTTGTACAAGAAAGTCATTGAAACAAAATAATCAAATACATAACTGTACATACAAACAGATTTTTAAGTCCATTACCAGTTAATTCCAGGCAGAGGTGAGTAATATAATAAAAAGATTTAAGCACCAACATAATTATACAATATAACATCAAGTATAAAGTTGCTATTCTTGCTAGACAATTTGTCCTTATGAAAAATGCTGAATATAATCTGAACTAATTTGTTGTTTACAATCTATAGAAAATTTTAACACCTACTCAGCTCCTACCAAACAGAGACTGTTACCTTTAAAAAACACTGAAGACACCGGAATATTTAAGAAAAACATTCAGTTTTAACATTTAAGTTTAACATTTCAACAACGTATCCACAACACTGATACTCTAGTCATTCTGCCCAGCCCTGATGCTGAGTATTAATACTGCATAGTTACTCCTTATCTTTTCGTATGTACCAACTTTAAATAAAGTAACTAAAAAAGTACGTGAGTAGATGTGCGTGGGAAAAAAAGTGTGTGAACAGAAAAAACTAGACAACTGACAATGTGTGGTTAAAAGTCTAACCAGTGTGTGTGTGTGTGAGAGAGTGTGTGTGGGTGTGCGAATGAAAGAAAGAGAAAGAGAGAGAGACAATACCTTCATCAGGTTCCTCCCCGACAGCCTGTCTGTAATACTCGGCCTCATCTTCTGACTCCTCAGCCTCCGGCTGGTCGTCCTGCATCCCAGGATCCTCCACTTCACTGTCATCTGAAGCAGCCCCTTCCTGCTGCCATTTCCTCTTCATTCCATCCAGACTCCTTTTTCTGCACACGCGCGCACACACACACACACACACACACACACACACACACACACACACACACACACACACACACACACACACACACACACACACACACACACACACACACACACACACACACACACAGATGTCATGAAATGCCAACCACAGCAATTCATTGTTAATAATCAGAAATTTCAAATGAACAGAAATGCCACATTGGTTAAGCCTCATCTCTCTCTCTCTTTTTTTTTAAACAGTAGTATACACGAACAACAGAGAACAAAGATCATAAGAATGGCTGCATTTTGAGAACACAAGCAATTTAACACAGAAGACTGTTAAACAATAATAATATCTATAAATACATTTGAACAGGTTTGAAGTCAATAATAATAATAAAAACACTGTTCCAGATGAGTATATTTAAACGTATAGTGTCACTGTAGAGTGATTCCTAACACGCAGCTGCACGGAGACACTGTGACTGGTGTAAAGATGAACACAGACTGGCTGGGTACAAAAGTACAGTTGTTGGTGTGATGCACACCAAAGTGTGTTATTCACTTAGAGTCAGGATTGGGACGAGACCCGAGAACCAGAACGTGCACAAAAGCAGAGAGGATCAAACTGAGGATCAGTTGGACGAAGTGAGGATTAGAAACGGCTTTTTGGAGGCAGTGAGTTAGGTACAATCTGTACATGAAAGACTGACCAATTTTGTGAGTTTATGTACATTCGTTTTTGTTACGTGTGATACTGCCCCCATAGTGGACACTAGCCTGTGTGCAACGTCTAAGAACAACAAACCCCCCGGCTTTAACGTTTAGAACGTCTTCGTGCTATTTACTTGTTTTCGTCTCGTTTATCCCTCTTCAGGGCGACGTTTTGCTCCTGCTTCCTCCTTCGTTCTGCTTTCTCCTTCAGACGCGCCTCCTTCCTCTTCAGGATCTCCCGAATCTCTGCCTCACTCTTCGTCACTGCAGAGGACAAAAAAAAGTCGTCAGTACTGAAGCACCACAGACAGCATGTGCTCCTGTCTGCATGAAGAGAGAACTCACCAACAGAATGATACAGAACGTTGCCCTCTCCCATGCCTTTCACAATCTTTACCAGCTTCAGGGTCATTCTGGGGCCAATCTAAAAGAGTACAAAAAATTAATTAATTAATTAATTAATAATAATTTAAAAAATCTATTTTTACATTTTATTTATTTGTAAAGTGCTTTTAAGAATTGACGTCGTCTCAAAGCAGCTTTACAGAAGAACAGAAACAATAAAAATTTTAAATAAAGTTATTATTTTTCTAACGATTTTCCCTAATGAACAAGCCGGGGTGCTGGTGGTGAGGACAAACAGAGAGAGGAACCAGACTGAGAAGAGAACCTCATCCTCATTTGGGTGACACTGAACAGGAAACAATGTCAATGTAAATAATCTTCAGTTTGGAGTTGAATGAAATTAAGCAACCAGGAGGAACTCCCTGAGAAACTAAAAGGTCAGCTTATTTTCTGAGTTCACCAGAGACCCAACACCGATTCCCTCCTGCTGGAGTCTTTAAATGATCGCTGGTGAAGACCCGACCTTAAAAGCCCTTTCCTCACCTCAGTAAGTCGGACGGCGCTCTGCTGCGCCCTCATGTTCCCGCGGCACGAATACACCTGGGGCAGCTCGGTGATGTTGTGCTCGCCGTCCTGCTCTGCTTCGCTCTCCGAAAGGTTCACACCCCTTACAAGGTAAAAAAACAAACAACGAGCTTCTTCAACAACAAGCTTCAACAAGCTTCTTGAAACAGAACCATCATGTTTCTATCAGGGTTTTTCTATAATGATGCATCAGAGCGTTTACTTTGAAAGATCACAGAGCAGTCAGTGAAATTTTAAGCGTCATCATTTGCATCAAACGGAACAAAACAACTGTAAATAATAAAGCTGTTTTTATTCAAAGAGAAATAAGAACTAACTGAAGCACACAAATGAACAACCCTGTGCTAAAAGACATCTTTGATCCACACAGTAGGAACCTGGGAAAACTTTTAACTTCGTCTTTATCAGTGGCTTAAAGGAGCCATTTGTAATATTTACACCGCTGTGAAGTGAATTACAAAGACAATAAAGAAATCCTCAGATACATCCTTAGAAACACAGACAGATAAATGTGTGGCTTTTGAAAAGAAAAAAAAACGTGGAATACTTGTGACGTTAAAGATATGTTTTAACAGACGAATGAAGAATCCAGGAATAAGAGAAGAGAGTGTATATTTGCAAAGCATTTATTTGCAGAGTTTTTCCCCCAGCTCTCAATTTCTCTACTAGTGTCAATTGTTAAAAAAAATAAAATAATAAATTATAAAAAGCACACACACTGTCTCTAGTCTCGAGTTTCAGAAGTAAAATCAGACAGTATACATAATAAATCATCTTCAGGACTTTCTCCTCTCCGTTTTTTTCTGAAATCCTCCTTTTCACCGGACTTACTTGAGAAGCAGCTCACTGATATCCTCCAGTTTGTTCATGTTAGGGAACTTCTCCTGCAAGAGCTTCTTCACGCCTTTGCTCATGCCTACAGGGACCACCTTCAGACTGCTGCAGGAGACAGAGGACAGGAAGAAAACACAGGGGACAGTGAGAGGTGTTTTTGTGAATAAGACCTCCTGGGACAGTTGACATGTGGTGCATCAGTGCGTTTACTTTGACAACAAAATCACTTACAGATCACGTGTAAAGCTTTCATCATGTGCACCGTCTACGTGCTGTGGCCGCACAGAGCCGCTCGGTAACGTTACTTACTAATGCCGATGAAAGGAATAAATAAAACACACAATACATTACAAGAAGATTCATTGCGCTGTGAACACCGTCATCGTCAGACACGTCAGTGCGTTTACTTTGGAGCAATCACTTTGCAGTCAACACCCTAAATGTTCATCATTCGCATCTGAACGGCTTTAAATTTACAAAGACGCTTTGAATACTAAGAGGGCCGGCGTACCTTTGTAACCTGGAAATGGACAGTGGGGCCTTTAGGAAGTCGTGCCAGTCTCTGTGAGAGGAAGAGTCACTTTAATTAAAGTCTTTATTTGACATCACTTTTTTAACCATCACACTTATACCAATAACAGAGCTTTAAAAAAACAAAACAAAAAATAAAAACACCTATAATTAATAATCCTGAAACATCTACACATCTTTGTGGGATCTCAACTAGAGCTCTCAGAATGCATCAGAACTGATTTTATTACAATGGAAAACTTTTTTTATCTCCACGTGCAAGCTTTGGAGATAAACGTTTAGAGGTTCAACCTCATTGTTTTCTTCATTACATTTTGTAATATCTAATATCAAATAGGATTTTAAAATAAATAAATAAATAAAATGTTTGTATCTTCCCACAAGTCTGTGCTGCTGCGTACCAAGTTAACGCTGTTCTCAGTTTTGGTGAAGACGAGGAAATGCGTGACTCCCAGAGGTCCTGCTGCGGTCACAAAATCTTTCAAGACATTTTTCTTTCTAAACAGCAAAATAAAGGAGACAAGAAAAAAAAACAGCCTGAACAATATGTACATTCTGCCATCGTGTTTAACACTAAATGTGTGCATGACTTGGAGTAAACACCTTTAAGGACTGGGCTGTGTACGGCTCCATGACATGCCGCATGTCCATCATCAGCTCTTCCACGTTCTTCCCGATCAGGCCACGGTGAAAGATGAAGGAGTGCGGCACGCTCGCGTACGTCTCCTCGGCCACGTGATTCGCAGCTACACGTGCCTTCGTCTGGTTTTTAGTCTACAGGACTTCAAATAAACACAAATTCTGATGTGTTATCAGTCAAGAAATATATCGCTGTCCAAAATAAAATGATGATTTGAACATTTTTTAAATCTCCTGATGAGGATGAAACACTGATATGAACTCAGGGTGTCTGATGGAATGGGCTCACGTAGAGATTTGAGATTTACTGCATTAAAAGTGTGTATAGATAAAATCTAATGTCTTGTTTCTCTGGAAACCTTAAATATATGATTCATTTAAAAATAAATAAATTACAGCTGGTTCAATATTCAGCCACCTGAATGCTGACTGGAACCAGGACAAGGGATTACATCACTCCAGTCTTGGAATCCTTACATTGGCTCCATGTCAGATTTCAGGTTGATTTTAATGTTCTTATTTTACCCACAAAGCTTTGAATGGTTTGGCTCCTCACTACCTTACTGAGCTTTTAGCCCCCTACACACCTGTTCCTGCTCACCACTCTTCGGATTCTGGCCTTTTAATCGTCCCACATACCCGTTTAAAATCTAAGACCCTGAGTAAATACAGACTGAGTGAGCACAGGCTGGCAGTAGATCAGGGCCGATACAAACAAACCCGGTGCTGTAGAGAGTTCAGACTCTGTTCACACTCAGTGGTGTAATGTGCATTCGGCAACACTACTTTCAGTCATTAGGAGACATCATTCCTGGGCATAATAATAAGAAAAATAATAATAAAACACAGTTTGAAATATTTTTCTGAAAAATTCTATACATTTATTTCAAACAAAACAAAACAACAACATGATATTTAGAGGAAACACTTTATCTACCATCTGAATCAGTTATAAACATTTTTTTTTGACCATGCAAGCCATCAACATGACTGTCAACAGTACCAAGAACCGAGGAAAATCCCCCAAACTCTGTGCAAAATAAAATATGGAGGTATGACATTGACTTTTGAGATCTTGAGATTGTTGAGTGTGTAATTCTTGAATAAACTGAATTCTAATGACCAGAGTCGCAGTTTAGCCCTCAAGCTGGTTGTCTTCCAGAAGGTTAAGATTTGACCATTGAACATTCAACAGGATAATGACTCCAAACATACATACAAATCAACACAAAACAAAATGTTGTGTAGTCTCAGTCTCTGGATTTCAATTCAAGGTCCTTCGACAAGCGTTCTCCATCTGTGATTTTTTCATTTGATACGTCTGAGCTCCTTCTGCAGCACACTGCTCTGATACTGTCAAACACAGCCATGTACAGGATGTAATGAAAGCACATGTTCAGGCAGGCTAATGCCTTTGACACTTGGTATCCATTTTGAACATAGCAATTAGTTTTATTTTCTTCCCTTAGTTTAAAATTCCATATTTGCAGAATATGAAAGGGGACAAAAGACACAGCATACAGGATGCAGACTAAACTTACAATCAGGGCAACTTTTCTCTTCTCTAACAAGGTGATATTTGCATTTTTAAAAACCACCCACAAAACACCAATATATGACGCAAAAGTAAAAACAAATGGGACCAAACAGCCTGTAACAGCCATAAACAATCTGTAGGTTGTCTTGGTATGTTTTTCTCTGTAATTTGCAAATAAGGAACATCTGCCCTTATTCAGACCTGAATAGTAGAGGACTGGAGATGAAAGGCTTGCAACAAATATCCAGACAAACACACTGATGATCTTGGCGTGTTTTGGACGAATGTGTGTGCGTGTGAAAAACGGATGAACGATGGCCAGGTATCTATTAACACTGATGCACATGATGAAGTAAATGCTGACGTAGAGGTTACAGGTGAAGAGAAAGCGCTCTATTTTGCAGAGTGCATTACCAAATACCCAGACGCGTCCTTTTGAATAGTAGACGATGAGAAGTGGGAGTGTGAGGGCGTAAAAGATGTCACTGATGATCAGGTTGCAGGAGAACACTACTCCTGTGTGCCAGTTCTTTCTCTCCTTAGTCACAAGCAGCCACAGCGCCAGTATATTTCCCACCAGTGCCACACACATCTCCACACCATAGATGGGAGGTAACAAGTCCTTTGAAAATGTACTGTTACAACTGCTGTTTCTGTTCATTTTACTGAGACTCCTGAAAACAGCAATGCAAAGAAGCTGTATTAGAATCAATGAAAAGGAATAGCATAGGACATTAGGACATATAGGACACCAAGAGCAATTATAATTTATATGGATTAACCTTTCAAACCTCCAGGATTAAATCTTGATCCTCCGAATTCTAACACTGCTTCCCAGAATTTACCACACAGTGAGATTGAAATTTTTAGTTCTCACCTGTTAACATAAGGTTTTTTGAACAAGGTTTCAGTTTCTTAATGAAGTTTCCTTTTTAAATCAGTATTTTTGATGTTTTGTTCAAATCTAGAGGATAAGGAATTAACACATCAGTGTGAATAAATAAATAAAAATATTTTAAATACATGAACTTTAAAGTAACACCCCGATAACGTCTCACAGCCTGACATGTCATATATTATTTTTTTTAATAAGTAACACTGACACTGAATAGTTTGTGGTTTGTATGCTTTTAATCAAAACGATAATCAGGTCTGTTATATACATAGTGAGGAAATAGTGAGTAAATGTAGTTTGAAAAAATGTTTGAGGAAGTGAGCTATGTGAAAACCAATTACCTAATAATAGTGTTATCAACCATAGACTTCCTGTAAGTTTAACAGCAAACATATTGTTAACACTATTACCTAATAGTGTTATCAACCATAGACCTCCTGTAAGTTTAACAGCAAACATATTGTTACTGTGGAGAAATCACTGCTGCATACAGACAGCACACAATTCTACTTAGAGCAATGAATCAGTTTGCCCAGAAACTGGTTGATTCCTCGAATATGAATCAGTTTACCCAGAAAGTGATTCATATTCAAGGTATCACCCAGGAATTTGGATTTGTACACAGAAAAACCACACAGAACGATTTGAACGTAGATTATAATTTCCACCAGATCTGTAACTATTTTCCAGTGTACCCGTTGCCCAATAGCCACACGTCTGCAGTGACAGTCGATCTCAACCATTGGTGGAAATGAGATCGATGAGCATCAAGTGATATGGGTATGTTATTAAATCTTTTTTTTTTGTGAAATAAAAATTTAACCCTGAACCTCTCTAAGTCCCAGCGAGCAAAGAAAATCTGTCGGGCAAATTTTTTTTCTTCCGTCTGAATTCTTTCTTTAATTAGCATTTTTCTCACTCTGTCACTCCTAATGCACATTGAAATCTAAATTATTTGCAATTAATTGAGAACTTTGATGATGTAGAGGACACTTTCTTATACGATATACAGTATTTATTTTAAGGAACACACCCAGAACACTACGCAAATTCTCATTTATTTATAACAGTATATTTATATCCCAGTTACTGCGATGCCGTAGCAATGCAAGGAAACCGAAGTATCTTCCTTCCCTCAGTTTTACTTTAAATAAATAAATAAATAAATATATGTACACACACACACACACACACACACACACACACACACACACACACACACACACACACACATATATAAACACACAACCACCGAAATTCCTAGCAAAAGCAACCTGAACTATTCACTTGATGAATTTTTAATCACAACTGAGCTGATCGGGGCAAATCTAATAATATAGTTTAGATGATATTACTGAGGCTTGTACACGCTAATCTTAACTACAAAGATCTGGTGGACTGAATTTTTTGTACCAACAAATAAGAGACAAATATTAATTTTATAACCCTATGAATACAGTAATATAGCCTTAAATCAGCATTTTAAAAATTAAAAAGAGGATTTAAAGTAAGTGTAATAATCAAAGTGCCCAAGACATTTCCTACCTGCTCTTTATGTCAACAATTTAATTCAAACGATAGATAACATTTTCCCAAGTAATGGCATTAAAAAATATCAAGATCATCATAAAATATCTTGCTAACAGTACCTTGCCACTTGGTTTATCTGGTCACTCACCTGTACTCTGCACACAGATACTGTGAAGATGTTTGTGTACAAGTCACAAGTCTACAGTCGTCCTTGATGAGATGTAGGTTTTTCATTTCCTGTTAGACTTAGCGCAGTCACTGCAGTGTAAAAACTCCATTCTATCATACATATCTTTTTTCTTCCCCCCTTTTCTTTTCAAGGCACTTTCTAGGCCCTTTAGACTGATTTTCAAACTTTTCTTGTGATATATTTTCTTCATTAGAGATTTCTGATACAGAACGTTTCCTCTTTTTTTAAGTGATCTGTTTGTTGCAGTGTTTCCTGTTCATGGTGTCTTAACATATCTTGGTTTGTTAAGGTTAAACCTTGGGTACACATTCTGCGTGCCTTCACCTGCATTCAACGAGCCTCAGGACATGTACTGAAGGGAGGAGGCCGCGTTCTTCCAAAAGTCTATCCCCAAGTTTGCCAATTCACCAAGATCTTTAATGGTAGCAAAAGAATCTGTCTAGTTTAAATTAATTAGAAGGAATTTACTCATCATTCCCTAATTTTATTAAACTAGTATCAATCCTCTGCTTTTGCTGAAACACATAGATGTGATAAAAAAAGAAGCAATACATACATCACCTGTAAGGTTGGAGTGATAAAAAAAAGAAGCAATACATACATCACCTGTAAGGTTGGACAACACAGTGACAAAATGCTGCTATATCCAGAGAACATGCAAAAACTGTAGCTCTAGAAAGGAATCCGATGTAATAAAGCAGCTTAGAGTCTGAACAACAAAGCTGCCAGTTTCAGTAACATGCATTAGAAAGAAAATGAAAAACCCATTATTGCAAAACAGTGATATGACTGCTGCTTTTTCAGTTCTCCAACATTCATTCAGTGTATTTTCAGACACCAAGAAAAGATGAGTAATCACTTTTAAGAAATATAACAGATGATAGCTTTGTACTTATAATCACATATAACACTAATAATATGCTTAATAGCTAATATTTCCAGCCTAGATTTCCAAATAAAAAGGGTCCAAACTCAAATACTTGAGTTTTTCCTGTCTTGGCTTCATACTAAATGCAATTTTGCATGTTTTATTTGTGTTTTTCCTGTGATTATAAATGTCAATACTAAAGTCATATTAGAAAATTGAGACCTTGTACATTAAGACTAATTTTCTAAAATAATAATTTTAAACTAATTTAATTTTAAAAGTAAAAATCAGAAAGCCTTTAAAAGGACATTTTCTTCTTAATTAACAGCCCTTATTTCTCTTAAAAAAAAAAAACCTGACTTAAACATAATTTTATGTTAATTTGTCTACAGATTAGCATTAATGATCCTATCCAAATAAAGCTATTTCCAAACTACAGATTTTCCTGTGACATCGTCTCTGGCATCACCTCTGTACAACCTTTTATCCCCACATTTCATTTCCCAATTTTAATTTCATGAATCACAGCAATTTTATGAAAGACTCCATTATTTATTTGCTGTAAATGCGATAAACATTTATAAACATTTTTACAAAGCACAAATATATTTTTTTAACAAACTGCAGTCTTTATCAGGCTGCTTAAGCAGGATAGAAGTTGAACATCAACACCACCAGGTCGCATTCGTGTAGATCCTGCCTAATGTTTTATCTTCACCTTCTCTCTTTCTTCTTCATGAAGTCTTTCTTTCCTTGTCTTCCTCTTGGACCTGCTTTAAACGCAGAGCCGGTTTTCGCTCTTTGTCCTTTCCCCTTTAAACCCTTTGGCCCACTTTTCTTTTCCCCAAACCTTTCCCCTTGCTTTCCTCCGAAATTCTTTCCTCCTTTACTCTTCCCAAACCGGTTGCTGGCCCCTGACATTTTTCCTGCTTTAAATCCTCTGCTTCCAGAGGCGTTTTTTCCAGTGTTCTTCCAGCCAAACTTCCTAGAAGCAAAGTTTTTATCACCAAAAGAAGCCTTGCCCGTAGGTTTGGATCGATGTGCTTTTTCTTCCCCAGGAGCTCTGGACAGTTTCCTCTTCTTAAAGGGCATCTGTGACCTGCCTGGGGCATGTTTCCTCTTTGCAGTGGGGAACATGTCTGAAAGAATATAACAAGGAGTATTGAAGTGTAATTTCTGTAAAGGTTGGATTGGGTGCAGGTTGTTTATCTCAATTGAGCAGGACACCCCATTACTTGTACAAAAAGTCATTGAAACAAAATCAAATACATAACTGTACATACAAACAGATTTTTAGGTCCATTACCAGTTTATTCCAGGCAGAGGTGAGTAATATAATAAGATTTAAGCACCAACATATTTATACAATATAACATCAAGCATTAAGTTGCTTTTCTTGCTAGACAATTTGTCCTTATGAAAAATGCTGAATATACTCTGAACTAATTTGTTGTTTACAATCTATAGAAAATATTAACACCTACTCAGCTCCTACCGAATAGAGACTGTTACCTTTAAAAAACACTGAAGACACCGGAATATTTAAGAAAAACATTCAGTTTTAACATTTAAGTTTAACATTTCAACAACGTATCCACAACACTGATACTCTAGTCATTCTGCCCAGCCCTGATGCTGAGTATTAATACTGCATAGTTACTCCTTATCTTTCCGTATGTACCAACTTTAAATAAAGTAACTAAAAAAGTACGTGAGTAGATGTGCGTGGGAAAAAAAGTGTGTGAACAGAAAAAACTAGACAACTGACAATGTGTGGTTAAAAGTCTAACCAGTGTGTGTGTGTGTGGGTGTGTGAATGAAAGAGAAAGAGAAAGAGAGAGAGACAATACCTTCATCAGGTTCCTCCCCGACAGCCTGTCTGTAATACTCGGCCTCATCTTCTGACTCCTCAGCCTCCGGCTGGTCGTCCTGCATCCCAGGATCCTCCACTTCACTGTCATCTGAAGCAGCCCCTTCCTGCTGCCATTTCCTCTTCATTCCATCCAGACTCCTTTTTCTGCACACGCGCACACACACACGTCATGAAACGCCAACCACAGGAATTCATGGTTAATAATCAGAAATTTCAAATGAACAGAAATGCCACATTGGTTAAGCCTCATCTCTCTCTCTCTTTTTTTTAAACAGTAGTATACACGAACAACAGAGAACAAAGATCATAAGAATGGCTGCATTTTGAGAACACAAGCAATTTAACACAGAAGCCTGTTAAACAATAATAATCTCTATAAATACATTTGAACAGATTTGAAGTCAATAATAATAACAACACTGTTCCAGATGAGTATATTTAAACGTATAGTGTCACTGTACAGTGATTCCTAACACGCAGCTGCACGGAGACACTGTGACTGGTGTAAAGATGAACACAGACTGGCTGGGTACAAAAGTACAGTTGTTGGTGTGATGCACACCAAAGTGTGTTATTCACTTAGAGTCAGGATTGGGACGAGACCCGAGAACCAGAACGTGCACAAAAGCAGAGAGGATCAAACTGAGGATCAGTTGGACGAAGTGAGGATTAGAAACGGCTTTTTGGAGGCAGTGAGTTAGGTACAATCTGTACATGAAAGACTGACCGCTAATGTATTCTTCACACGCTTTACTTTGCTCTGAGTGACACGTGACTCTCTGTTCGAATCATTTTGTGAGTTTATGTACATTCGTATTTGTTACGTGTGATACTGCCCCCATAGTGGACACTAGCCTGTGTGCAACGTCTAAGAACAACGAACCCCCCGGCTTTAACGTTTAGAACGTCTTCGTGCTATTTACTTGTTTTCGTCTCGTTTATCCCTCTTCAGGGCGACGTTTTGCTCCTGCTTCCTCCTTCGTTCTGCTTTCTCCTTCAGACGCGCCTCCTTCCTCTTCAGGATCTCCCGAATCTCTGCCTCACTCTTCGTCACTGCAGAGGACAAAAAAAAGTCGTCAGTACTGAAGCACCACAGACAGCATGTGCTCCTGTCTGCATGAAGAGAGAACTCACCAACAGAATGATACAGAACGTTGCCCTCTCCCATGCCTTCCACAATCTTTACCAGCTTCAGGGTCATTCTGGGGCCAATCTAAAAGAATACAAAAAATTAATTAATTAATTAATTAATTAAAAAATAAAATAAAAAAAAATCTATTTTTACATTTTATTTATTTGTAAAGTGCTTTTAAGAATTGACGTCGTCTCAAAGCAGCTTTACAGAAGAACAGAAACAATAAAAATTTAAAATAAAGTTATTATTTATCTAACGATTTTCCCTAATGAACAAGCCGGAGGTGCTGGTGGTGAGGACAAACAGAGAGAGGAACCAGACTGAGAAGAGAACCTCATCCTCATTTGGGTGACACTGAACAGGAACCAATGTCAATGTAAATAATCTTCAGTTTGGAGTTGAGTGAAATTAAGCAACCAGGAGGAACTCCCTGAGAAACTAAAAGGTCAGCTTATTTTCTGAGTTCACCAGAGACCCAACACCGATTCCCTCCTGCTGGAGTCTTTAAATGATCACTGATGAAGACCCGACCTTAAAAGCCCTTTCCTCACCTCAGTAAGTCGGACGGCGCTCTGCTGCGCCCTCATGTTCCCGCGGCCCGAATACACCTGGGGCAGCTCGGTGATGTTGTGCTCGCCATCCTGCTCTGCTTCGCTCTCCGAAAGGTTCACACCCCTTACAAGGTAAAAAAAACAAACAAGCTTCAACAAGCTTCTTGAAACAGAACCATCATGTTTCTATCAGGGTTTTTCTATAATGATGCATCAGAGCGTTTACTTTGAAAGATCACAGAGCAGTCAGTGAAATTTTAAGCGTCATCATGTGCATCAAACGGAACAAAACAACTGTAAATAATAAAGCTGTTTTTATTCAAAGAGAAATAAGAACTAACTGAAGCACACAAATGAACAACCCTGTGCTAAAAGACATCTTTGATCCACACAGTAGGAACCTGGGAAAACTTTTAACTTCGTCTTTATCAGTGGCTTAAAGGAGCCATTTGTAATATTTACACCGCTGTGAAGTGAATTACAAAGACAATAAAGAAATCCTCAGATACATCCTTAGAAACACAGACAGATAAATGTGTGGCTCTCAAATTTTCTACTTGTGTTAATTGGGGGCAGTGATGGCTCAACTAGTTAAGGCTCTGGGTTGTTGATCGGAGGATTGGGGTTCAAGGCCCATATATAATGTATATGTAGCGATAATAAAGGCTTCTATGCCCTGTTCTATTCTATTCAAAAAAAGGAATAATAATAAATTAAAAAGAACACACTGTCTCTAATGCATCTGATCATGCTGCTAGTTTGACACTGTAAAGTTTCAGATGTATAATCAGACAGTATGCATACATACATACATGTATATAAAATATATACACACACATACACCACAGACACGCCCCCTTGTGTCTGAGAAGAGAACTGCAGTTTCTATAAAATCTATATCTATCTATAAGTGCCCACACTGTACTGTATATTGAAGTTTAACGGTGTGCGTGTGTAATATATATACACATGTATGTATACACACACACTCTGTATACGCCCCCTTGTGACTGAGAAGAGAACTGCAGTTATTAGAAAATCATCTTCAGGACTTTCTCCTCTCCTGTCTTTTCTGAAATCCTCCTTTTCACCGGACTTACTTGAGAAGCAGCTCACTGATATCCTCCAGTTTGTTCATGTTGGGGAACTTCTCCTGCAAGAGCTTCTTCACGCCTTTGCTCATGCCTACAGGGACCACCTTCAGACTGCTGCAGGAGACAGAGGACAGGAAGAAAACACAGGGGACAGTGAGAGGTGTTTTTGTGAATAAGACCTCCTGGGACAGTTGACATGTGGTGCATCAGTGCGTTTACTTTGACAACAAAATCACTGACAGGTCACGTGTAAAGCTTTCATCACGTGCACCGTCTACGTGCTGTGGCCGCACAGAGCCGCTCGGTAACGTTACTTACTAATGCCGAAACTCGATTTCTTGCGACGCAGGATCGTAATTCACCAACACACACCTCTTTATGGTGTTCAGGTTGACCTTGATGAAAGAGAGACAAGGATGAAAGTATTTAATCTCGGATGTGTACAGACGTGAGGGCCGAGAATGCAAAAGCACATCAGAGAACAATGTCAAATCACAGGAAAGCTCAGGAGACTATACGCTCGTCATCAGTGTGACTATTTAACGCACAAACTCCGGGATTTATACCCTGTGCACGTTGATGGAAGGGAACATGTTCTGAAACATGGTAGCCATCAGTTTGATGTGCATGCCCTCCGTCCCGAAATTGTTCAGCACCAGCAGCGGATGGTGAGTAAACTGCTGCTCGTGCATCCTGTGCCTCTTCAGAGACGAAACCACGTCCTTGATCAGGGTGTACTGGGAAGAAGGAAGAAAATAAATGAAACACACTTAATACATTACAAGAAGATTCATTGCGCTGTGAACACCGTCATCGTCAGACACGTCAGTGCGTTTACTTTGGAACAATCACTTTGCAGTCAACACCCTAAATGTTCATCATTCGCATCTGAACGGCTTTAAATTTACAAAGACGCTTTGAATACTAAGAGGGCCGGCGTACCTTTGTAACCTGGAAATGGACAGTGGGGCCTTTAGGAAGTCGTGCCAGTCTCTGTGAGAGGAAGAGTCACTTTAATTAAAGTCTTTATTTGGCATCACTTTTTTTAACCATCACACTTATACCAATAACAGAGCTTTAAAAAAACAAAACAAAAAATAAAAACACCTATAATTAATAATCCTGAAACATCTACACATCTTTGTGGGATCTCAACTAGAGCTCTCAGAATGCATCAGAACTGATTTTATTACAATGGAAAACTTTTTTATCTCAGCGTGCAAGATTTGGGAATAAACGTTTAGAGGTTCAACCTCATTGTTTTCTTCATTTTGTATTGTATACAACAACCTGGAAATACTATAGACAGGATTACTCACTTCTACCACTCACTTCTGCTGCACTGCTCAGAAGCACTTAATATCTAATATCAAATAGGATTTTAAAATAAATAAATAAAATGTTTGTATCTTCCCACAAGTCTGTGCTGCTGCGTACCAAGTTAACGCTGTTCTCAGTTTTGGTGAAGACGAGGAAATGCGTGACTCCCAGAGGTCCTGCTGCGGTCACAAAATCTTTCAAGACGTTTTTCTTTCTAACCTGCAAAATAAAGGAGACAAGAAAAAAAACAGCATGAACAATATGGACATTCTGCCATCGTGTTTAACACTAAATGTGTGCATGACTTGGAGTAAACACCTTTAAGGACTGGGCTGTGTACGGCTCCATGACACGCCGCATGTCCATCATCAGCTCTTCCACGTTCTTCCCGATCAGGCCACGGTGAAAGACGAAGGAGTGCGGCACGCTCGCGTACGTCTCCTCGGCCACGTGATTCGCAGCTACACGTGCCTTCTTCTGGTTTTTAGTCTACAGGATTTCAAATAAACACACATTCTGATGATATCAGTCGCTGTCCAAAATAAAATGCAGATTTGAGCATTTTTTAAATCTCCTGATGAGGATGAAACACTGATATGAACTCAGGGTGTCTGATGGAACGGGCCCATGAAGAGATTTGAGATTTACTGCATTAAAAGTGTGTATAGATAAAATCTAATGTCTTGTTTCTCTGGAAACCTTAATTATATGATTCATTTAAAAATAAATAAATTACAGCTGGTTCAAAATTCAGCCGCCCGAATGCTGACTGGAACCAGGACAAGGGATCACATCACTCCAGTCTTGGAATCCTTACATTGGCTCCCTGTCAGATTTCAAATGGATTTTAAAGTTCTTAAAGTACCTACAACGCTTTGAATGGTTTGGCTCCTCACTATGTCAGGCAAGCAGAATCCCTTAGTGTCTGTAAATCCTCCCTTAATGCTTATTTCTTTAGAGTAGCTTTTACTTGAAATTAATTTTTTTTGCCTTACTTGTCTTACATGTTCTTATTTGGTGTGTTTTTATATCTTACTTATTTTAACATATATGTATAATTGGATGTTTCCTTTTTCTTCTGTGAAGCGCTTTGAGATGCTACTTTTAAAGGCACTAAAGAAAAGAAAAGTTCTCCTTTTCATTTTTTTTTAATTTTATTTAGAAAGTCTTATTTCTCCAAATTCGACCCTTAAGACTCAGGGATGTGGTGGGTTAGTGGTTAAAGTGTTGGGCGACCAATCAGAAGGTCGTGGGTTCGAATAACACTTCCGCCAAACTGCCAATGTTGGTCCCCTGAGAAAGGCCCTTAAAAATCAATTGCTCAGTTGAATAAAATGAGAAAATGTACATTTACAGCATTTGGCAGACGCTCTTATTACATTATCTCACATTTATACAACTGAGCAACTGAGGATTAAGGGCCTTGCTCACCTTAACCACTGAGTTACCACATGTCCCAAATGTAAGTCGCTCTGTATAAAAGGCGTCTGCTAAATGGTGTAAATGGAAATGTCTGAAGAATAAGATGATCTGCGCAAAGTTAAACAAAACACACAACAGTTTCTAGAGATTTGTAAATATTAGTGAAATGTTTCTGTAGAAATGTTTTACTCTTCTACAACAACACTGTAGTTTTATTACACGTTTATAGAATTAAACCCAAGTTTTAACACATTTACAGCTACTCAAACGCAATTTGGTGAGTTTTTAATATATGTTAAATATAGTATATATTATAATATATAGATATCTTGAAACGCTATGGTACGGACTTAGACAATAAATATATAGTTAATAAATAAACGACATGTAAACAAATTAACTTTAGAGCCTGGAGAAGCTCGTTAGCATTTAGCATTTAGCTCAGTTTTACCCCTCGTGTGGTTAAAGTGGCACTTACCTTACTTTTCCCCATTTTTCAAGCGATTAAACAAATTAAACAACAAGTGTTAAATAAAAAAAATAATAGCTCAAACTATAAAGTGAATTTCTATTTTATAATAAACAGCATTTTTGTTGCCAGCCCTCATGATAAGCACACATCAGAAACCATGCTGCACGCTAATACATCACATCCAACCCGTTTTCCGGCAAGCCCCGCCTTCTGACTAACGATTGGTTACTTATCTCCCGCCTACTTCATATCGATTGGTTCAGAGTAACAGAAAAGTTTTCTGATTGGCTGAGCAAAAACAATGCACGCGAGCAATGCGAAAGATGTTACAAATACGGGTTGGAAAAATAACATGAACGACCACGCGTCGTGTTCTGCGCGTGCGTACTACAGGAAGCAAGGAGAAAGAGAAGAAGAAACTTTCAGAGGATTTGTTTCTATCGCCACCAGGTGGCCAAAACGAGAACAGCTCTGATTATGTAAATATAGCAATGACTGTTAACATAGCGGACCAAAGGGATTCCAAGTAGATAAAAAAAGGACGTGTGAAAACGTGTTTAATAAACAAATATTTTTAAACACAAATGAAAAATAATATGTAATAATGTTTGATACTTCAGGGGCAGAAGTTTTGTGAACGTTGTCCCTTGAGTAATAATAATAATAATAATAATAATAACGCCATTTACCATGTATGTACACACACACGCACAAACACTAGCATTGTGCAAGTGGTCCTCCTCCCAGAAGCAGAAAGAATTGGCATAGATCTTGTCGGGCCGCAAACCAAATCAGCCCAGGGCAACGAGTACATCCATCCTCGTCATTGTGGATTACACCACCCGGTACCAAGAGGCAGTCCTACTTTGAAAGGCCATCTCCCATAACATAGCCATCAAGTCGGGATTCCACAGGATGCGCTGTTTCCAAAGGAGACAAGCTGCAACAGCCAAGCAATCAGGAGCATGAGAGCACAGCGGTGACAGACACAACTGGATATTACAGAGCATGTCTACCAGTTCTCCAACGTCTTCTTCTCCGTGCCAAGACTAACACAGCTGGTGCATTATGAGATCAAAACCATCACCTGGTCTTGTTTATTTTCCGAAAACTGACCCCTGCCAAGAAGAATCACGCCACAGTGGAACAGGAAGCTCTTGCAATTACCTGGCAGGAAGATGCTTCACCCTCATTACAGACCACATGCCTCTGCTATGGATGGCTAAGCCAAAAGACAGCAATGCCAGGGTAACTTGGTGGTTCCTCTTTTTGCAGGATTTCTTGTTCCAGGTCCAGAATCAAGCCGGGAACCAGAATGGGAATGCTGACGACCTCTTGAGACATTACACACTCTGGGGACGGCTGCTGCCAGGCAGGGGCTCAGAGCTAAAGGGGGGCCCTGTAATGGCAGCGCATGTCCAGTTGCACAAAGATGTAGAAAAGCCCATCTTCACCACTGGGTCTTCGTTTTCCCACCGTCGCTGGTTGGACTCCCTGCTTCACTTGGCTGTGGACCTCCATTCGATCCCCTCACAGAGGCCTTAAACTCTCGGAGCAAGTTTGCTAATGGTGTCCAAATAATTACATTTTAGACTCATTAGTCTTGCCCTCATGTTTTTCTTAGACAGCAAATGTTTCCACTTTGCACTCTTCCCATGATAATTAAAGTTGTGCAGTTTCTTTCTGATTATAGATTTATGCACTTTGACCTCAACTGTAGCAAGATGTACAGTATATATATTACACAGTACTGTAGATTATAAATTGCATGATTTTATCAGTCTGACATCATTAATGCAACACCACGTGAGCGAGTAAGCAGTATATTTGTATGTATTTGTATGAATAGATGTATAAAGATATTCATAAAGCATAAAAAACATTTTCTGTATCAATAAAACAACAGTGTTACTCGATGTGTGCTGCAAAGCAAATGCTGATATCATTACTGAATTCCTGAAATTTTGAGGCAAAAAAGAAAAAAAAAGAATAAATATATTAAAAATATAATAAAATAAATTATGATATGAGCTTTGAGGCTTTTTGTGAACTTCCAGGTCTCTCTGCTGTACTGATGTGTATTCTCATAGAAATGACAACTCTACAAAACAAAAACACTTAAACCTATAACACCTAAAACTGCACCACTTAACACCTAAAAACATTTTTTAAATTATTCTTACCTACTTTATCTACTACGTATTCTTTTCTGTAAAATCGTGTTCTTTGGTTTACCGAATTAGTTTGGTCAGTTTTTTTTTTATTCTTTCTTTCTTTCTTTCTTTCTTTCTTTCTTTCTTTCTTTCTTTCTTTCTTTCTTTCTTTCTTTCTTTCTTTCTTTCTTTCTATCTATCTATCTATCTATCTATCTATCTATCTATCTATCTATCTATCTATCTAAGCTCTTCATCCTGGAATGGAGAAGGTCAGGACCGTGTGGACACTGAGTACAGAGACAACATGCCATCAGGCTGCTTTGTAATTTGCTCTGGCCTTTGTTTAGAGAGGCCGAGAGAGGGGAGTGATTTTACTACTTTCAGACCCCACTGTCAGTGTGTGTGTGTGTGTGTGTGTGTGTGTGTGTGTGTGTGTGTGTGTGTGTGTGTGTGTGTGTGTGTGTGTGTGTGTGTGTTTGTGTGTCTCCCATCCTGCACTTTAGTCCCAATTCTTTCTGTAGTTTAGCAGTGATGACCACTAGCCTCTTCTATATCCTTTCTGTTGCTTACAACAGAATTTCTTAATTTCTTAAAATGAATTTCTTAATTTTGCAGCAGATTCTCTTTCTTTCTTAGCTGTAGTGTTTTTTGTTTTTATGGGTTTTTTTGTGTGTTAAAAACACTGTGTTGGACCCATCCTCAGCTTAGGACAAAAAATTCACAGGACACCAGCAGAGATTTTCTTTCTGGTTATAAAGGTAAGACATTCTACACATCAAGGTTACAGGATACAGCAGAGCAAAAACCCTACAACAATATTTAGAAGACAAAAAAAACATGTTACTTTATATGTAAATGTCTAAATGGTGAAATATATGTTTCAGTTCAAAGATTTATATTTCCTTTTCTGAAAGAAAAGTCTAAAACTCACACGAGCCAGATTTCATCCTGATGTTTTACAGACAGTTATGAACACCTCTAACTACACGATCAACAGTACAATGAGATGTTTTCCAACTGTTTCCAACTCTAGAAATATTTTCTAGAGAATTTCTATTGCATAAAATAATCATTCAGAAATTAATTAAGTATTAAAATTCTAAAATAAAACACTCAAGAAAAAAATCATCAGGTCAATAATTGTTAATCTCATTAAATCTCAAGGGCATGTTTAATATTACTTACTTATTTTTTTATTGCTTTATTTGCTGTATCCTGTTTTACGGATTTGTTTATATCTGCGATATTCCTGTGATTTTTATTTCATGTATGTTATTTCCATTGTAAGGAAGCTAGAATCTCTGGATAAGTAAAACTCCAGAGAAAACTATAAGTGTATTTAGAGGAAATCTTTATTTTTCTTTATTTTAAACCGTCAGTTTTCTGTCAGTGTTTAGACCAGTGAGTGTGTGTATTTGTGGATAGACGCCAAGGCGTGTAATTGGAAGTGCATTGACTGTGAACCGTTGACCATGGAATGAGGATAAGTGTTGGATTTTTTTGTTGACTGTAGTTCTGTTCATGTTGACATGCTAATTAACCCTACAATCAGCTCCTGGCTGCTGGAGTCAGATCCAGACATCTGGCAAGCGTCAAAGCTGCAGAGCTCTTGAATCTGGATCTAAGTAGAAAATAATTGAGCGGATAGAGTGAGAGTGTAATCGTGACCCAAAATATTTTTCTACTTATCTTTTTCAGGGTTAGATTACAAGAGCAGATGTTGGACACTACGATGGAGAAGCGTATTAAGCGTGCGCTGTCTCTGCTCCTGCTCTTAGTGTGTTTAGTGAAGTTTGGTGTAAATGGTGGGAGAGATGCACCTCATCCTGATACCTCTAAGAGTAAAGAAGCTCCCAAACGTCCATCACGCTCCTCAGACCCCAAAGCGGGCCGCTGCTCATACACCTTCATCGTTCCGCAGCAGAAGCTGAAAGGTGCACTGTGTGTGAGTACCGAAACAGTGCGGGCCAACGGATCTGAGACCGCCGACCTGCGCGCTCAACTCAATAACCAGCAGGAGCAGCTTGACAGGTTGCGTGTGCGTCTGGAGCAGGACAGAGTGCTGGCGAGCGAGATGAGCATCCTGCGCAGAGAAAGCAGTGCCATGAACGCTCGCATCTCCCAGCTGTACGCCCAGCTGCTGAACGTGATCATCAACGAGCAGGAGCAGGTGGTGGAGCAGAGACGTCTGGAGGAGCTACTGTTGAACACCACCTTACAGGTAATTTTCCGTATGATTACAGATAAATCATTGTTGATAACATGATAGCAGTGGGGGGCACGGTGGCGTAGTGGTTAGCACGTTCGCCTCACACCTCCAGGGTTGGAGGTTCGATTCCCGCCTCCGCCTTGTGTGTGTGGAATTTGCATGTTCTCCCCATGCCTCGGGGGTTTCCTCCGGGTACTCCGGTTTCCTCCCCCGGTCAAATGACATGCATGGTAGGTTGATTGGCATCTCTGGAAAATTGAATTGTGAGTGAATGAGAGTGTGTGTGTGCCCTGCGATGGGTTGGCACTCCGTCCAGGGTGTATCCTGCCTCGATGCCTGATGACACCTGAGATAGGCACAGGCTCCCCGTGACCCGAGAAGTTCGGATAAGCGGTAGAAAATGAATGAATGAATGAACATGATAGCAGGATTAGTTCAGATTGAGTTTCAAAGATATCATCAACATGTGAACTCCATTACAACAATAATACCACCAAGGCTAAAAAAAAACAACAAGCAAAAAACAAAAGATGGCATGCAGGAGTGATGCTGGGGCTCATTTCTTTTAAGCGAGGCTGGTGATTGTGTGGTGATTACACAAAATGACACATCCCCTCGATCTCTGATCTGTTTGGCTTCAGGTGCTGCAGATATCGAACAGTTACAGAGAGCTGGAGATGAAATACGAGGCACTCACTTCTCTGGTGAACAACCAGAGTCAACTAATGACACAGTTGGAAAAACAATGTCAGATGAGCACCATCACCAAACCACAGCAGGTGAGGAGCTTCATCAGTGTATTATACAGTAATAATCATCTCCATACGTGTTGTACTGTGCGTCATATGAAACGTGAATCAGACTGACCATCCGGTGCAGGTCGATCAGTCAGTCGTCCTGCAGAACGAGAGTGTCAAGCCTAAACATGAAGTCAGGAACATTCAAAGAGACCAAAGTGCTTTTCTGCAACAGAAACAAACACTGCAGGAGATTCATGGGCTCCTCACCATGGCCACAGATCTCCCTACTGACAAGCCGTTCATCAGTTTCCCTGCTACTAAGTCACCAGGTATGTAAAACTGTTTGTGAAACTTATATGTTGTTGTTGTTGTTCTTTCGGTCGCTCACTGTTCAGGATCGCCACAGCATGGGATTTTGCCCCCAGGAGGCTTGTGAAACTTATATATTATATTAAAAACAAAAGTCATTCTAAAAAAAGTTGTTGCTTTTTAAAATAGTTCAGCCAATCACATATTTCACTTATTTATTTCACTCATTTGATCACATACATATACTGTCCATCACAGCAAATCCTTTTCTTCATAAATCTCAGATTTTTAGTAAGTTTGAACTCAAGAAAAGGGTCAGCTGTGACACAGCACCACTGCAGAAGAGAGGGTTAAGGGCCTTGCTCAAGGGCCCAATAGTGGTCAATCGGCATATCCACTATAGTACACATAGTCTTGATGTGACGATTAAAGAGAAAGTATTAGCCTATTAGCCACATATTAGACTTTCTGTTCTCTTGTTCAGAGCCTTAAACACTAAACTACTGCTTTCATAGTTTCTTAATAGTGTTTAAGTTGCTAACAGATTGTATATTATATATAGTATCAGTCCTTATGCAAATCAGCACTTATCTTCATGAATTAAACGACACAATTTTCTGTACTAGACACAGGCTCCCCGTGACCCGAGGTAGTTCGGATAAAGCGGTAGAAAATGAATGAATGAATGAATGAATTTTCTGTACTGAATATTTAGAATGAATGCATTTAAGGAGTGTAAGTGTGTGTGGGAAGCAGGACCCCCACCCCCCACCACACACACACACACACACAAACACACACACACACACACACCCACACACACAGATTACAGGGCAGATGGAGTTCATTTCACACCCACGCTTTTTACATGCAGCATCAGAGAGATGGGTGTGAGAAGACAAGTAACAGGTTTATGTAGTTTTTTTATGGCGCGATGTCGTTTTTTTCCTTTCTAGTAAAAAAGTAATTTAACTTCAAAGTAAAAACTTATTGCTATGATTATTGTTGCATATCTTCAAATAATTAATAAAATAAAATAAAATAAAATAAAATTGTTTGAGCACAGGTCCTTTTTTAAATTCAGAACCATCAGGCTACAGTAATCAGAATTATGGATCACATCAGCAGATGTAGAGCATCAGGATTCAGGATGTGGAGAGAGAGAGAGAGAGAGAGAGAGAGAGAGAGAGAGAGAGAGAGAGAGAGAGAGAGAGAGAGAGAGAGAGAGAGAGATTGAAAGTAGGGACTCCAGCAGGTTTAACTCTGACACTCTGACAGCAGCACAAACAGGGAGAGCCTGAAGATAAAACAGATCATGCCTGGGCACAGTTTTCTGTGTGTGTATGTGTGTGTGTGTGTGTGTGTGTGTGTGTGTGTGTGTGTGTGTGTGTGTGTGTGTTTTCTGTGTGTGTGTGTTTTCTGTGTGTGTGTGTTTTCTCTGTGTGTGTGTGTGTGTGTGTGTGTGTGTGTGTGTGTGTGTGTGTGTGCGTGCATGCGTGCGTGCGCACGCGCGCGCGTGTGTGTGTGTGTGTGTGTGTGTGTGTTTGTACTGTGGGTGATGTATGATGCTCAATATCAGTGATTGTGGGCTTAGTGGGAGCGTGATGTTGAACATTCCTCCATGGTGCACAGATAAGCAGAGGCTGAGAGATAGCTTTTGTATATACAGAGCCGTGGATTTAATAAACATCCCAGAATTCCAAGCGGCTTGGACCCTTTAGACTGTCCACTCATTAGACAGTCACCTAATACATCCTTAGGACAGACATTTAGGAAAAGTAGCTTTAGCAATATATCCACGAATGGTCAGTGTTCGTAGTCATGTTTAATTGCCAAAACGAGAAGTAAACACAGCAGATGGAATAATGAATCAGATACAATGTTTGGGAGGAAATCCAAATGTCATAATATGAGTCATAGCACTTTCTGATATTTTGCCTAATAAATAATCATTTATTCTATTGAGAGCTAAAGTTGCTTTAAACCTGCTCACAACGGTTAAACCACAAGAGGCAAAGCAAGAGCTGCTGAATATATTTATGAGCCAAACACCAGTCCAGCTTCCTGTTTGCCCAAATGTGATGTATAGCCACCTGTAGACATAACCTGATACGTTAAACAGTTTTTTTAGTTAACCTCTGTGTCTCCTCATAGCCTGTGAAATCATCCGTATCTTTCCCCCGTTTACTGCACCACTGCTGACAGGAAGCTTTCTGATCTTGCAGGGCCATGGAAAGACTGCCAGCATGTCCTGGACTCAGAAGAAAGCATCAGTGGAATCTACCTGCTACGTCCACAAAACTCTAACCGACTGTTCCAGGCGTGGTGCGACCAGAACCACGCTCAGGGTGGATGGACCGTCATCCAGAGAAGACTGGATGGCTCTGTCAACTTCTTCAGAAACTGGGATCAGTACAAGGTTGGCTCGGGCTACCTTTATCACCATCTTTAACCTTTATTCAAGCAAATTAATTATGGAGGATATACGATGTTATGATATTTATACCTGACCTACATATGATTATGGATTAACACTAAAAGAAAATGATATTTGGCTGAACTGAACTCAGTGGATACCCTTAACCAGACCAATTTACATTTATCTCATTTATACAACTTGGCAAATTGGTGACCCAGGGATTTGATCTCACTCAGCTACCTACCACTGCCTCCTTGTAGTTACATTTAGAAGAAGATGTAGAAGAAGCCTTTATTTATTACATATACATTACAGCAGAGTGAAATTCTTCCCTCACATTTCCCAACTTTGCACCCCTGGATCAAATGGGATTAAGGGCCTTTCTCAGGGGCCCAACAGCAGTAGGAATCCTAAACAAAGTTTAAACCTTGAACCCCCAACATTCCAATCAGTGACCCAGAGCCTTAACTGCTTGAGTCACCACTTCCCAGGTCCAGCAGTGGTAGCTCGGCATGTCATAGTCTTGAAACTCGACCTTAACCGCTGAGTCACCATTTCCCCACACATTTGTGTTCTCTCTCACCTTTATGCTCTTTTAACAATTGGAAGACAGGAAGTTATCCAGTTTTTATTATTGTAAAATAAAGACAAATAATATATTTGTGAAATTTCTGCCCACACAGCAAGGCTTTGGGAATCTGGATGGTGAGTACTGGTTGGGTCTGGAAAATCTCTTCTGGATGATCTCACAGGCTTCCTACAAGCTCAGAGTGCACATGGAGGACTGGCAGGGCCGGCAGGTGTTTGCAGAATACGACAGCTTCTACATAGAACCTGAAAGCGACTGGTACCGCCTGAGACTGGGATCCTACCAGGGCACCGCTGGTGACTCACTCTCCTGGCACAGCAATAAAGCTTTTACCACACTTGACCGCGACAAGGATGCCTACTCAGGTAACAAAGTATTAGTTAATTTTTAATAGTATTGGTACATTTTTAAATATTCAGTTCTCAGTATTGGTATTTTTTACAATAAACACACTTCCCACTCGGTTCCACTAATTTTATTATGGAATATTTAAAATTCCTTTAGGCTTATCTGAATGCTGGTATCACATTTGTGCCAGGGACTCTACAAATCAGACTCATTTGCAGGATAAACAGTCCTAGGCTTTATTGACTTTAATGCAAGCATAACTTACACATGACATGAAAATAAAACATGAAGGCGATGGTTAAGCAAAAACCATGACAATGATAAAGTTAATGAAACATGACATTAAACAATGACTTTACAAAAGGCCAATACGCAAGGGCAAGTATATATAGGGTAAGTATATATAGGGCAACCATTAGGGCAAATTGAAAATAGGTGATGAGAAACAGAACAAGTCATAACAAAGACACTTGCCAGTACCCCCTCTGGTGGTCTGGCAGGGGATTGTCCTAGTATTTCCTGACAGCTGGTTAGTGTTAGCATTAAAAACATTACTGACATTCATACATATGACTCAAAGACACATCCACATTTCATATATATATATATATATATATATATATATATATATATATATATATATATATATATATATATATATATATATATATATATATATATATATATATATATGATTTATCCTGTTGTTAAATTGCATGACAAAGTCCCCTGTGCATACTCCTGCAGGTAACTGTGCTCATTACCAGAAGGGGGGCTGGTGGTACCACATGTGTGCTCACTCAAACCTAAACGGGGTTTGGTACAGAGGAGGCCATTATCGCAGCCGCTACCAGGACGGCGTTTACTGGGCTGAGTTCCATGGAGGCTCGTACTCTCTCAAGAAGGTCACAATGATGGTTAAACCCATTCAACCTACTGAAGAACTGGTGAAGTAAAGCTTGGTACTAACTACTAAACTGTACAGCTGAGCAAACATCAGAGGAATGGAAATAACCTGACAAAAGTCTCAGAAAAGTTAATCGGTTCTATTTCATTCTGCTGGAATTGATGACTGCATCTGTTTGGAACACAGCATTTTCTATCATAATTGATGAAATGATAAAGATGATAATGATCAACTGATGAATGTAATATTGTGTGTTGTTGACTTAGTGTCAGTGTTAGTTGCTAGACCAGATTTAAGAGGCTTTATTTCCCCAAATACTCTTTATCCCCTTTGAATAAATGTACATTATTTGTTTAAATCAGCATAGATTTTCTGATTTTAAATGAGTGGCCTATTATAGCCCAGTGGTTAACCTACACGGACATCTGGATATGCAAAGTAATATTTATTCAAAGTAAAATATGCTGAAAGATGTCAGTGTGAAGAAAAATGCTAGCTCAGTGGTTGGACCATTGATGGTGTCACTTGAAAATACAACAGGTGAATCAATCATAATATGAATCTGAAGTGACTGACAAATTTCTACTTGTTTTGGACTCTCCAATGGCAACAGACGCTGTGGAAGCCACATCCTCTGTTTTTTGCACTTGAAAGTTGCGGTTATGTTGAACATTTCCTTTCTATCAAGGCAAAGGGAGAATGCTTTATATACATTAAAGACATCAGTGGTTTCAGGCTTATTTATGACGTGTTCAGGTATGAGAAATGTCTTGTGTCTAGAAAATAGTTCTGAAGGTGATAAACAAATTTATATGAAGTGTCAAAACATTTTACAAATAAATAAAGGTTTCTTTTCTTTTCGGATGTAACATCTCCTTCATAGAACAGGAAGAAAGAAAATCACTGCTGTTTATTATTCAATGTTGTGTGTTTAAAGACCTGAAAGATATCATCCAATAAAAGTAAATCAAATTAAGAAATGATTTGAGTGAAAATGATGAATTGAGTTCAGCTACACTCTCACTGACAATTCCCTTATTTACTTTACATGTCATATGCTACTGTATAACATGCCTCAACTGGTCCCTTATCACAATATCTGATTATGTATATGTTATGTAAGATTTCTCTCTCTCTCTCTCTTCCCACATCTTCAATCTCTCTAGCTAAAAGTGGTGGGAAAAGGTCAGGCCTGGCATCCTGAGAGAAGAAACCTCACTTTATGCCAGTACGGTCTTCCACCAGCTCTATTCTTATACACATTGTCTTCTCTCCTAGTGTTCTTTACTTTTAACCCATTTTCCGAATAGGAGTTCTGAAAAGGAAAAAAAATGTTTCAACAGGAAAAGAAGTAAAGCTGCTGAATATAACTATGAGTCATGCACATAATCGAGTGCTGCTGTTTGGGATGGAATCCATAGTCCATTACCTTTACTGCAGCAGTGAGAAATAAATGTAAAATGTGTAAAGTTGGCACATTGCCTAAAATCATTTGTTCCAGTATAGACATTTCTTAACAGACCTTTTGTTAACAATTTCCATAAGAGGTAAAGTTTCTCTGAATATTAGACGGTTAAACCACAATAAGGGAAGCAAAAGCTGCTGAATATACAGTATGCTTCACAAATCAACCAAAGCAGGTGCTTCCTCTTTCAATTCTTCTTCTTTTCGCTTTTCCCTTCAGGGGCTGCCACAACGAATCATCTCTCTCCACCTATCCCTATATTCTGCATCCTCAACACTTGCACCCACTAGCTTCTTATCCTCATTAATTACAACCATATACAGTACCTCCTCTTTGGCCTTCTTCTTTGCCTCCTGCCTGGCAGCTCCATGTCCAAAATTCTCCTACCAATATACTCACTTTCCCTCCTCTGAACATCTTAATCTGGCCTCCCTAACTTTGTCCCCCAAACGTCCAACATGAGCTGTCCCTCTGATGTACTCGTTCCTAATCCTGTCCAATCTTGTCACTCCCAAAGCGTACCTTAACATCTTCAACTCGGCTACCTCTAGCTCTGACTCCTGTCTCTTCTTCAGTCTCTAAACCATACAGCATGGCCGGTCTCACCACTGTCCTGTACACCTTCCCCTTGATTCTTGCTGATATTTTCCTATCACACAGAACCCCTGACACTTTTCTCCATCCACTCCAACCTGCCTGCACTCACTTCTTTACTTCTTTCCCACTCTCTCCATTACTCTGGACTGTTGACCCTAAGTACTTAAACTCCTGTACCTTCTTCACCTCTTCACCCTGTAACCTTACTGTTCCACTTCCCTCCCTTTCATTCACACACACATGTACTCAGTTTTACTACGACTGACTTTCATTCCTCTTCTCTCCAGCGCAAACCTCCACCTCTCCAGGTTTTCCTCCACCTGCTCCCTGCTCTCACTACAGATCACAATGTCATCTGCAAACATCATCGTCCAAGGAGACTCCTGTCTGACCTCCTCTGAAAACTGGTCCATCACTATAGCAAACAGGAAGGGGCTCAGAGCTAATCCCTGATGCAGTCCCACCTCCACTTTGAACTCCTCTGTCTGACCTACAGCACACCTCACCACTGTCCTGCTCCTCTCATACATGTCCTGCACCACTCTAACATACTTCTCTGCTACTCCTGACTTCCTCATACAGTACCACAGCTCTTCTCTTGGCACCCTGTCATACACTTTCTCTAAGTCTACAAACACACAACTCCCTCTGACCATCCCTATATTTCTCCATCAACATTCTCAGAGCAAAAATTTAATCTGTTGTGCTCTTTCTGGGCATGAAGCCATACTGCTGCTCACAAATTTCCACCACCTTCCTTAACCTAGCTTCCGCTACTCTTTCCCACAGCTTCATTCCAAATTTGAGGCATAGCCACTAGCAGCCTGACAGTTTATTGGACAACTTACATTCACCTCAAAAATATTTGTTGCATTAAGGTCCCTTTAACCTCTGTGTCTCCTCAGGGCCTGTGGAATTGTCCACACTATTGTCCCCTTTACTACATCAATACTGACAGGACATAATTGGTCTGGTGGTAAGTCAAATTCTCGCTAATGGTAAATTACTGCAAACATACAGTGAAAGGTAAATAATAAGAAGAAAGTCATACTTTTCATATGACTAACATGGTTGTATTCATGTGTGGTTTGTGTCTGAATTGTATGAAGTCAGGCACTGAGGTTAAGTGAGGAAGTCTGGGGTGTTGGTATGTTCCACTTTTAATTTTATCCTGTCAGAGTGTCATCTGAACACAAACAAGAGATAAGACTCAAGAAAAATATGACCCCAAAGGAGATAAAGCACATATTTGCTAAAAGTTGAATAAAATATAAAAACAGTGTTGAATCCTAAACATATTTTCATACTTATCATAGCAAGAATATATTTTTTGTCCAGCTGAAAATGGTGAAATCCACATCAGTGTGTTTTTCTCTCACTTTGTATCTGTATATTTGTTCTGTGTATTTTTTTATTTGTTTAGATCATGACTAAGATTGTTTTGGTTGTTATGGTGATTGTATGTGACGCATTACTCTACAAGTTCTCTAAAAGCTACTTGTGGTTTGAGTGGTTACTTGCACTGCGTCAGTGTGAACTGTTCTGGGTTTGTTTATGCAGGCAACTGTTTTGGCAGTAAAATAAATAATGTATGAAAACACTGTGTTGCAGGGGTATATTTTTTTTATATATATTTTTTAATCTACATGTTTTAGGATAGAGGATTCAAACATTTGAGTGATTGATTGAATTTGTGTTCAAACATGACCAGAACAAATAGTTTGGCTTTAGGCCTGATGACTTGCTTTGCAAGTGATAGCAGTAGGCTTCTTGTGGACACCATGGTGTTGTTGATTTCTGAATTTTGATTGGTCAGATTTTGTCTGTGTTCATAGTTAATACTTAAAATAGATAAATAATAGATCTGTTTTTTTTAAATAAATGATCATAGTTAAAAAGATCATTAATAACCTAAACAGACCTAAACAGATCTTAAAAACTATTGTTTTTGTTATATTAGAGAAGTTACATGAAGTTTTTATGTCACCTTTGTGGACGGAGTCTCCAGTGTTAGCACTAACTATCTTAATGAGATTATGATCCTAAAGGTTAAAGACATAGAGACTGATAATGGAACTAACTTATCTCCGTGGGTGAAAAGTTTGACATTTTGCTCTTTTATGAATCAAACATCAAGAGAAACAAACTGCTTTAGTACATGGGATGAAAGAAAATGCTATAATTGGAAAAAAAATCAAAAAATCAAATTTTCCTATACCATAAACCAACATTCCTTAATTAACTCATTTCTGCTTTTGAAATGATTTTTATTGTGAGATGTTTTCAAGGATCATAGTGTTAAAGGTTCTTTTTTTTTAATCTTCTATACTTAAAGCAAATTAAGGACACTTTACAGCAGAGAATATTTGAATTAAAATCCACCTGGGAAATCCCTGTTTGTGCTAGTAATCTCAAAGCACTGTGTATATGTCAGGGCATGAGGGATGATGGGTTCAGCCTCCTCAACGTCATTTTTATTATCATCTGCAGCATCATAATTATGGAATATAATGACTAATTTGGCTCCAGTGGTTTTCTATTGTTCTCTCTGAAGGCAATTTAAAACAGCATTTTTAAACGTAATCAGGATGTGAAATTTCTGCCTTTGATGAAGCAAGGTTGTAAGAATCTGGCTACTGCATACTGGAAAATCACTGCTGGTTGATCTCACAGGCTTCCTACAGGCTCTGTGTGCACATGGAGGACTGGCAGAGCCGGTAGGTGTTCGCAGAGGTATGACAGCTTCAACTGAACATAAAGCCTGAAAGCGACTGGTACCAATTGAGACTAGAATCCTACAGTACCATAGCACCACTGGCAAGCTTTCACCACACTCGACCTTGATAAGGATGTTTACTCAGGTGTTGGTCATCCCAGTCTGAAATGATAAAAAAAATAAACGTGAGACAATTTTACATCCTGAGCAGATGAACAAATTCTTATATCCTATTAACAGAACTTAAAAAAATTTATTAAACTCTAAAGAAAACTCTTAACCCTAATCAAGACTAGGAGGCTAATGATCTGATAGACCCTAGATAGATCTTTAATTCCTAAGGTAGAATGATTGATCACTTATTATACCTTGAGTTGTAAATATGGACAAAAAAAGAGAGAAATAAGTTTGGCAGAGCTTAAATAACAGGTCTAATGTTGGCTATTGATCATGAAGAATGAAATTGGTCATGGTTTCAGTTCAATTCAATGGTGTAAACATACTGTTGCTCACAAACATTCATCAGAGCCATCATTGTTGGAGTTAGTCATAAATCTAGTTGTTGAAATATTGCCCCAAAATGAGATAATGTTTGAATTATTAGTTTGCCCAATACTGATACTGTTATATATATTTACATATATTTTATAACTTACTGTCATCAGTATAATTAGTATTAGTGTTTTTGTGCTGTATGTATGTGTGATTTGTTTCAAAACATCCCCAAACACAAGTCATGTATCAGTATGGTTGCAAATTTAAATATATATCTCCAGCTTGTTTTAAAATATACTAATACTTCATACTTATTAAACACACCAATGTTAAAATAGATTTTTAATTGCAGAGAACACAGCACCCATTTTTTCTTTAGAAACAGGTTCCTCATAACAGATCACCTAACAGGATTTCCTGCTGTCACTTTCTTTTTTTGCTCAGTGCAGACTTAAACTTCATGCAGACAAGAGAACAGTTTCAGTTTGCCACATGTGGACCTACTGCTATATACACAGCCTTTTTTTTAAATCATCATCATCATTATCATCATCCTCATCATCATCACCATCATCATCATCATCATCATCATCATCATCATCATCATCATCATTGTAAATCTATATCATTTTTGTCACTTGTAAAATTGGACCATGCTGTACCTTACTCAGCTAATCGGCATGTTCCTTCTCACACTCCTAAATGGTGGTAAGTGGCCATGCTTCTATCTCTACACGATTGCAGCATATCGTTTCTTGTGTGAATTTCTTTTTCTTGTGAAATGATAGCTGTAGACTGTAGAATGTTGAATCGCGGTTATTTATTTAAAATGTATATTTCACAGTCACTAAAAATCAAGATTGAGAATGCATGGACTTGCTGAGGGGGTTGAATTTCATACAGCAGTATATGTCCTTGTGTGCGCCCATGTGCTCATAGTTGACATTTTCACAGTTCAACTCATTTACTGTTGTTGGAGATGAGAAACTGTACCTTGATGGAATTTATTTTTGTGCTTAAGACTTTTGAGGCTAAGTTTGAAAGCCATTCAGACTCAAAGGGTGTGGCTGCTGTTACTTTCAAAATGATGCTAATACCAGTGTTCGCGAAAACACGACTTCGCCGGCCCTAGTGGACATCACACTTTTGTAGATGTAACTTTATGGGTGTAACACAGCATGACACTTTTGTGATAGAGTTTCTGAACATTAGGAATTTTGTGTTATAAAAGGTTCATTAGAGAGAGAGAGAGAGAGAGAGAGAGAGAGAGAGAGAGAGAGAGAGAGAGAGAGAGAGAGAGAGAGAGAGAGAGAGAGAGAGAGAAACCACTATCCTTCTCAGTCATGTTCAGTCATGGCTGCATTAAGTGTGCATAACGTGGATTAAATACTGACTCCTCTTTCTTCAAAACTCAAACAAAGCTAGAGGCTAAAGTGTGAGTCAGATACAGATATTGATTTTGATATAAATCTGATGAAAATGCCAGAGGCTAGGAAAATCTTCCTGAGCCTGCATGAGGAACAAAGCTAGAAAGGAGAAAAAAGGAACCCCTCCTTTCTTGTGTGACCAGATAATGTGATTATGAGTCATTGATCTTCAACTATATGCTATAAGTTTAAACAATGGTAAGTGTGTTGAAAGGATCATCAGTATAAATAACATTTTCATTAGCACTTAAATTTAATCATATTGTTTGGGGCAACAGCATCCAAATATCATAGATTCTATTATAGACTCTCTATGGCCATGAAACCATCATATTCAAGCTTTTACCTAAGATAAACACTATTTACAAGAAGCATGACTAAACAAATAGGTTTTCAATAAGGCTGAGTCTGAGTCCTGAACACCAATTGGAATGTTGTTTCATAACTATTGGGTTTTGTAAGAAAATAAAATCTAAAGTTTTTATTATTCTAGCTCATAATATATAGTCTGGAACTTTTGATCAAAGAGGGTGTGGTTAATCATAAAAGGTCAAATGCTCCCTCAGGTACTGTGGTGCAAGACCATTTGGCGCTTTATAGGTTATTAGGGGTATTTTATAATAAACTTGAACTTTTATTAGGAGCTTATGGTCAGATCTTCTGGTTTTAATAAGACATTTGACTCCTAAGTGGAAATGGGTTTATGGGATTTCTACTCGAAAATTCAACCCGTAATGAATCACAATAGGAAAATACCCGAAATAACAATTGTGTGAACTAGTAGTGACATTATATTTCCAATGAAAATAGGCGTGTGGGTAATATTATTAACACGAGCTTCAAACAAGTGACTTTGGTCAAAGCTCACACCAATGAAGATTTTTGACACAGTTATCTGAACGTGTGAACTTTTAAACTAATGAAATTTTATTTTATCTTACTTTTTTAAAAAGATATTAGATTGAGGGATCAGCAGTATTAAGTCCAGTTTGATGTAACCACAATAAGGCATATTAAAATATATACACATTTATGGTTATAAATAAACTCAAAACTATCATTTATATCAATTAATCAATCTTTATATATATCCGATAAACAATCATAATGATTGCTAGATTTCTATTTATTCTAGTAATTCCAGTAATTGATAGATTTCCAATTAAATAAAAGACAGTGTAGAACTAATCAAGGTATAAATGTCTAGCTGTTTATAATTAAACTGACACCAATCCTTGGCAACACCAAATATTACTGCCAAATAATTGCAATTAGAGGCATGACATTTGTCACATTTGTTCTCTATATGCAGAGAGTAGTGAAATTTGGAATTACAATTTTTTGTAGTATTTTAAACTGTATGAATTTGAGTTGAGAACACACTGTGTTTGTATGTATTCTGTCATTAGCACAATCGGACAATTGCTCTGACCTTGTCCTGGACCCTCCTGAGCTGGTGGTACGATATGGAGATCCTGTCTCAGTGAGCTGCCGTTCCCTGTCCAATGACACTGATGTGGACTGGAGTGTTCCAACGGGAAAAGTTTTCAGTCATGATACTCAGACCATCACCTGGAAAACAGACAATCTGACTGACTGGGAAATACAACCTGTGTGCTACAAGAACCAGACAGATGTACAATGCAGCAGAACGCTCCCACTTACTGTTTACAGTAAGTATCGCCTTTTTAAATTGTTTATTTGCTTATGTGTAAGAATTTGTTTACTAATAAATTTGTGCACCAAAGAGTATTAGAAATACAAGAATTTTAAGTGTGGAAAGGGGCAGGTGGTTGATAAAAATTTTCTCTCTGTGCAGAGCTTCCAGACCAGGTGTTCATCAGCATCATGAATCACTCTGGGCCAATGACTGAAGGCAGAGAGTACAATCTCAAATGTGACATTCACACTGTTGCTCCGATTCATCTCCTCAATGTGACCTGGTACAAAGGACTCCATATGGTGAATAGCAGTAGCTTTAATGACAAATTAAACAAGAGTCCAGAGACTATATCCACCATGCTACAGATCTTCCCCAGCAGAGATGATGATGGAGTTCAGTACAGATGTGAGGCAACGCTTAATCTGGGACAGGAATTTCAGACTTCCAATACAGTGAAATCAGATAATCTGAGCATTACAATAACCTGTGAGTTCCACATATTGTTTTATCTCCTACAAATTTTAAAGCCTTTTTACATGTACATTGGTGGTGCAGTAGAAGTGGTTGAAGAAAAATACAACGGAAGTATTCCTTTAATGTCGGATGTCTGATAGGCTATATTTTTATCATCAGATATTTTAATGAGTCAGCTTTACAGGATTTACTGATGCACTTTTTTCTTACTTATCTTAAATTGGATGGATGAAAGTTTCCTGGTGAAAGATGGAAAAAAAAAACAATTAAGAAAGAAAATCAGATGGATATATCTATATTTATGGTTTTAAATTGTCAAGAAAGAAATTTAATTTAATCCCAGGGTTATTATTCTAAAATTTCTAAAATATTGTTAGATAAAACACCTTGAAGTGAAAGCACTGAAGTAAGTTATCTGTCCAGGATTAGATCAGAGTTACTGAGAATCATTTTTTTCCAATTTAAGGAAAACCTCCCGTTCTTGAGCTACTGACCAATAGCTAGGGCAGGGGTGGGCAATTAATTTTTACAAGAGGCCACATGAGAAACCTGAATTGTGTCAGAGGGCCACACCAACGATAACTTGAACTTAATTCTGATCGACTTTCTTCCATTGTAAAATGCACTAAATTGTATATTTTGAATAGCTGGTACTGGTAATCGGAAGAATAAAACTATTCCGTAAATATTCCGCAATGTGAAATTGTGTTGTATAGGTCTGTAAAGAAATACTTGGCAGTCCATGTCTTGTTGAAAACACGGCATTCGTTATCAACTTTCTTTACTTAGCGTGAGACATCTGGAGGGTAACCTGCCTACCTGGCGACGCGTTGGCGACCACTTATCTAAGGCAATGAATTCCATAATTTTCTGTGTTATGCCATTTGCCTTGGCACCATCACTGGAAATCACTTTCTTGCCTTTTCAAAAACGTCTGCTATAGACAGAGCGTTCATGCTCGGATTGCCGCATTCTTCTCATATTTAGAATGGCAATTGGGATGTTTGGATTTCAGGTGATAAATAATGTGGGGGTGCAGATACACCCCCACACCCCCGCTTCAAATTTCAGCATTGCATGCATTGCAAATCGCTATCCGTGGGTCTTTCTCTGAGATATTGAAATAAGTTCACACCACAGACATGTTGGCTCTTATCCAGATAACCTTGTGCTGGCTGCGCTTTTTAATTGCATCATTACAATTGTGTTTTGGCCGTGTTGTTTTGGTGATTTAGGTATTTCAGCCGAAAATTTTCGGTGGCCGAATTTTCGGTGCATCCCTATAATTTATGATTGGCCTCATGCGGGCCGGACAGGGACGTACAAAGGGACGGATGTGACCCGCGGGCCGTAGTTTGCCCAGGTCTGAGCTAGGGGTTTGTTAGATTTTTAATTAAATAAAAGACAGTGTAAAACCAATAAAAGTATACAGTAAATGCTAAAATGTCCTGCTATTTCTAATAAAACTGACACCAATCCTTGGCAACACCAAATATTACTGCCAAATAATTGCAATTAGAGGTATGACATTTGGCATGTATTTCCTCTATATTCGGATTTATTTCAGACAAAGGAAATTTGGAATTACAAGCTTTTTGTAGTATTTTAAACTGTTAACTTGAGTTGAACACACACTGTGTTTGTATGAATTCTGTCATTAGCAAAACCTAAAAATTGCTCTGACCTTGTCCTGGACCCTCCTGAGCTGGCGGTACGATATGGAGATCCTGTCTCAGTGAGCTGCCGTTCCCTGTCCAACGACACTGATGTGGACTGGAGTGTTCCAACGGGAAATGTTTTCAGTCATGATACTCAGACCATCACCTGGGAAACAGACAATCTGACTGACTGGGAAATACAACCTGTGTGCTACAAGAACCAGACAGATGTACAATGCGAAAGATCTCTTAAAATCATTGTTTACAGTAAGTATCAAGGCGTTGATTTATAGATTGGTGAATAAATATGTGGGCCGAACTATGACAAATCCAAGTATAATATACTGTATATGGAAGGAGGTTGAATGCAGATCAATTTCTCTGTGCAGAGATTCCAGAAAAAGTGTCTATCAGCTTCGTGAATCATATTGGGCCACTGACTGCAGGCAAAAAATATGAGCTCCAATGTGACATTGAGAATTTTGCTCCTGTGCATGTCCTGGCTGTTTCCTGGTACAAAGGGGACCACTTACTGAAAAACAGGGGATTCTCAGACTTGCCCACCAAAACTCCTAGTAATAAGACTGTTACACTGAAGGTCACGGCCAACAGAACTGACTCTGATGCTCCTTACCGATGTGAGGCAAGGTTGAAGCTGGGAACAGCAGGACCTCAGCCTCCTCCTATAGTGACTTCAAATCTTCTCCCCACTGAAGTTTACTGTGAGTGCTTCAAAGATGCTTTAAACTTTACATGAATATGACATATTTTCTCACATTGGTTTGTGTCACATTGGTTTATTTTTCAGACAAACCTGTAATAACTTGCTCAGATTGGTCTGCTTTGGTTAATACTACATTGAACTCATTTCATTATAATGTTGTGGGAAAACCATCGCCAGTCATCACCTGGTATCGAAACCAATCACTGGTGAGCTCTGATATGCGTCTCAGCAGGAGTGACACGGGCCAGTATAGATTCATTGCCTCTAATAAGATGGGGAGTTCAAGCTGTGACACAAAGATCACTGTGGAGTGTGAGTGTAAAAGTTGCAAAGACTATGTAGATATCATCAAATGATTTATGATTACAGATGTATTAAATTTGATACTGAAGTCACTGTCTGTTCTTTTATAGATCCTCCTACGTTTAACTGTCCTGATACTTATAACGGGAAAGAGAACGAATCCTTCTCAGGCCAATGTTTAGTTATGGCTTCTCCTCTAGCGATCATTACTTGGACAAAAGATGGAATGATAGTGAACCCTCTTCATAATCTTACAAAAGGAGATAGCGGCTCATATGTGATCACAGCCGTGAACAAGCACGGAGTTGAAAAACACTGTCTGACCATTGTTCTGGGTAAGTTCTTTTCCTTCATACCAGTGTTGTTTAATTCTGGATTCATTAGATTTAAAAAACAAAACAAAGAACAAAACATTATTTAGAAAGAAAAAAATGAATAATCACTGACATGGTGAAGCTTTCTGTGTATGGAAGAAGTGGATAGAACACCAGTCAATATCGCTATTAATTTCTTACAAGGTATAAGCTATACGATATAATATATTATTATAATTAAAAACATTTTGTATAATTATTGCTCATCATTTAGTATTACATGTGTCCAAGAGACATTTACAATATTAGAACACTTAAGGCTTCTGTATGCTGGAGCTGATGTCTTAAAATGAATATTGTTTATCTATGTGGTAGAAACTGAATATTTTTATTGTGACATTTAATGCAATGGTCAGTCAGTCTGTCATTTTGGGCCATTGTGCTTAGGCATCCTGCTATTTGTGCTGTAAAACAGTATGCTTCATCTTCAGTAACTTCATCCATGTCAGGGTCTCACCTAAGGCAGAAATACATTTACAGTTACAGCATTTATCCTGAGCTTATCCAGAGCGACGTACATAAGTGCTTAAATCTCTATCATTAGCTACATTAATGCTGGTTCACTAGGTTACATACTTAAGATACCATGTGTTTAAAACATTGTTCAAAATTACAATGGTATACAAAGTTACAATGAAAAAGTGTCAAAGTTTTTTTTTTTTTATTTAAATAAATGCAAAAAATAGGAAGTGCTAGTTGAAGTGTTTCCTGAATAAGTAGGCCTTTAAACACCGTTTGAAAATAGCCAGTGACCCAGCTGTCCAAACCCCTAGGGGAAGTTCATTCCACCACCTTGGTGCCTTAACAGAAAATGAGTCTTGTAGTATACTTGCCTCTTACCCTGAGAGATAGAACCACTCGAGCAGTGCTGGTACAGTAGCTCTGAGGGTGCGGGGTGCAGTGCGAGGAATGATGAGGGCTTTGAGGTAAGAGGCAGCTAGTCTGTTTTTGGCTTTGTAGGTCAGCATCAGTGTTTTGAATCTGATGCGTGCAGCTACCGGAAGCCAGTGGAGGGATCGCAGCAGCGGGGTGGTATGCGAGAACTTAGGCAGGTTGAACACAAGCCGTGCAGCTGCATTTTGGATCATTTGCAGAGGACGGATTGCGTTCATAGCAAATGTAAATTTACAAAACCAGGTGTAGGTTAGAATTACAAATATACGAGAAATTAAATTACCAATTTTTAAATAGAGTAATTTGTTTTGCAGATGATTGTCCCATTACAATTCAGCCTGCTAAACTAGTGGTGGAGTTTGGTACTTTTGCCACAGCTAACTGTTCCACAACCATCACCCATAAAGGAATGGGTTGGGAGGCATTGAGTGGAGCAGTGGCACTAACAAGAGACGTTCAGTTCCTTATCTGGAGGGTAGAGAGTCTGAAACACTGGGACACACAGCCAATATGCTACATCAATGCACAAGAGCAGTGCCAATCCAAGCTCCCAGTTACTCTTTACAGTGAGTCGTATGTTACCTGCTCAGTTTGAGATGTAATAACGTTTACCCTGAATGCTTTATATATGATATATAGAAAACATCTGCTCTTTCTCCACAGAACGTCCAGAGCAGGTGTTGATCAGCACCATGAATCACACAGGGCCAATGATTGAGGGCAAACAGTACAATCTCGAGTGTTATGTTCAGAATGTTGCTCCTGTTAATCTCCTCATTGTCAACTGGTACAAAGGACAACCAGGACAGCTAGTGAAAAGTGTACAATTTAATAACAATTCCTCCAAAACACCAGTAAACCGTTCTACTGAAATCAGCATCTCGACCAGCAAAGATGATGATGGAGTTCAGTACAGATGTGAGGCAAAGCTGGAACTAGGGCCAGAAGGGCCTCAACCTCCTCCTATAAAGACATCAGATCCTCTTAACATTACAGTGCACTGTGAGTGTTTCATAGTCTGTAGGCTCTACATATCTACATATTTATGTTGGCTTTGTAGAACCAACATTCTGTTTTCCTATTTAAGCTAAGATAAAAATTTATCAAGAGTATCTCCTCCTAGGGCTTTCGAGCCACATGCAGCAAGTTAACCGGATATGTTGTAGACCCTGGTGTGAAGTTTGTTGCTATTACTTTTCTAAGCGATCTGAGTACCGGTACTTCCGATACCGGGTCTCAAATTTGCTTTTTTCCCCATAGACTCTCATTATAAATTTTGGAGGTTTATAACTCGGCAAGCTTTTGAACTATCTACACCAAACTCGGCCAGCTCCTTTAGGGTGATACTTTGAACAAAGTTTTAAATTGGTGTACTGATTGGCCTTTCGGTTGTGCCGCAGCCCCGCCCACAATATATGCAAAATCAAAAAACTTTTTACAACATAGACATGTGACATATCAAAACACTCAGAACAATGAGGGGGACTTCCTCACGTGTATTCTGATGATGTCATGCGACGTCGCATGACGTAACGTGAAAAGAAAAAAATGCACAACATGCTCATGTGACATATCAAAACACTCAGAACAATGTGGGGAACTGCCTGACGTGTAATCTGCTCACGTCACGTGACGTCACGTGATATCACGTGAAAATCAAAAATTGGCACAACATGGACAAGTGACATATCAAAACAATCAGCACAATGTGGGGAACTTCTTCAGGAGTATTTGGATGATGTCACATGCTTATGTCCACTTGCCTCCAAAAGCAACACTAACCCTTATGTCCACATGCCTCCAAAAAGCACAATCCATAAGCACAATACTTGCATCGTCAAAGCCAACATCAAAGTTTGTCGCGACGAACTTTACAAATCTAGTAAAATCTTTTCAGTCTAGAAATGTAGGGAAAATTCTAGAAATGTTTTTCTCACATTGAATTTTGTCACATTGGTTTATTTTTCAGACAAACCTGTAATAACGTGCTCAGATTGGTCTGCTTTGGTTAATACTCCCTTGAGCTCATATCCTTATAATGTTATGGGAAAACCAGAACCAAACATCACCTGTTATCGAGAACAATCACCAGTCAGCTCTGATATGCGTCTCAGCATGGGTGACACCGGCCATTATAGATTCATTGCCTCTAATGAGGTGGGAAGTTCAAGCTGTCAGACAAAGATCACTGTGGAGTGTGAGTGTAAAAGCTGTAAAGACTATGTAGATATCATCAACTGATTTATGATTACAGATTTATTAAATTAGAGACTGAAGCTACTCTCTGTTCTTTTATAGATTCTCCTACGTTTAACTGTCCTGATAATTATACAGGAAAAGAGTATGAATCCTTCTTAGACAAATGTTCAGTTATGGCTTCTCCTGTAGCGACCATTATTTGGACAAAAGATGGAAAAACAGTGAGCCCTCTTCATAGTCTAACAAAAGGAGATAGCGGCTCATATGTGATCACAGCCGTGAACAAGCATGGAGTTAAACAACACAGGATGATTGTTAATGTTCAGTGTAAGTTATTTTCTTTATACCACAGCATTGTTTCTGAGTTGTCAGAAATCGTAGATAAAATATGAGAAGTGGTCCATGGGAAATTTAGACAGGCAATTTAAGCAAGCACAGGAGAAAACTGTTCGTTTATTAAATTTAATGCCAAAGGTGGTAAAAACCATTAGACCCCCTATGTGTTTAAGTTGGTTTTAAAAAAGTTCTGAAAACCAGGAAAGGAGACTAATCAATAGAACTTCAGTAGAAACATGCAGTTGAATTTGAACATGGATTGCTTTACAACCAGGGAACAGCTTCTAGAGAACTACTTTAAGTATTTTAAAACAGCATGTCGGTACATTAAGTATTAATCATTGCGATACATTGGCTTGAGCAGTGCTTCTGTAAAACAAATGACAGAGTTATGTGTATAACAGTAAGAAATATTTCTTTGATTTCATGAACAAAAAACAGAATGTTGGCTTCTACAAAGACAACATAATAAAAATTGCACATCAGATACTTTCAAAATTATAGTGCACTGTGAGTGTAACATAGAGTCTGTAGGCTCTACATATCTACATATATGGAGCAGTGGTGGCTCAACTGGTTAAGGCTCAGGGTTGTTGATTGGAGGATCGGGGTTCTCGGCCCAGCACACACAAGCTGCCACTGCTGGGCCCTTGAACAAGGCCCTCAACCCTCCCTGCTCCAGGGGTGCTGTATCATAGCTGCCCTTGCACTCTGACCCCAACCTACTCAGTTGGGGTATGTGAAAAAAGAATTCCACTGTGCTGTAATGTATATGTGGCGATAATAAAGGCTTCTATGTCCCCATTCTATATTAATAATGCAATTTTCCGGTTAATTTAATCTTTTCAGTCTAGAAATGTAGGGTAAATTCTAGAAATGTTCTTCTCACATTGAATTTTGTCACATTGGTTTATTTTTCAGACAAACCTGTAATAACGTGCTCAGATTGGTCTGCTTTGGTTAATACTCCCTTGAGCTCATATCCTTATAATGTTATGGGAAAACCAGAGCCAAACATCACCTGGTATCAAGAACAATCACCTGTCAGCTCCGATATCCCTCTCAGCAGGAGTGACACGGGCCATTATAGATTCATTGCCTCTAATGAGGTGGGAAGTTCAAGCTGTCACACAAATATCACTGTGGAGTGTGAGTGTAAAAGCTGTAAAGACTATGTAGATATCATCAACTGATTTACGATTACAGATTTGTTAAATTTGATACTGAAGTTACTCTCTGTTCTTTTATAGATTCTCCTACATTTAACTGTCCTCATAGTTATACTGGGAAAGAGTATGAATCCTTCTTAGACAAATGTTCAGTTATGGCTTCTCCTGTAGCGACCATTACTTGGACAAAAGATGGGGAAACAGTGAGCCCTCTTCATAGTCTTACAAGAGGAGATAGCGGCTCATATGTGATCACAGCCGTGAACAAGCACGGAGATAAACGACACAGGATGATCGTTAATGTTCAGTGTAAGTTATTTTCTTTATACCACAGCATTGTTTCTGAGTTGTCAGAAATCGTAGATAAAATATGAGAAGTGGTGCATGGGAAATTTAGACAGGCAATTTAAGCAAGCACAGGACAAAAATGTTCGTTTATTAACTTTAATGTCATAGACCATTAGAAAAAAAGAAACATTAGACCCCCAACAATTTGTTTAAGCTGGGTTTAAAAAGTTCTGAAAATAAGGAAAGGAGACTAATCATTAGAACATCAATAGAAACATGCAGTTGAATTTGAACATGGATTGCTTTACAACCAGGCTTCTAGAGAACTACTTTAAGTATTTTAAAACAGCATGTGGGTATATCGAGTATGAATCATTTCAATACAGCGTCTTGAGCAGTGCTTCTGTAAAACAAATCACAGAATTATGTGTATGACACTAAAACATATTTGTTTGATTTCATGAACAAAATAAAAGTTGCACTTTTGGCTCAGTATTTGTGACATGATGCTTCAGTCTCAAACTTTGTCCATAGATGGTCCAGAAATTCAGCCAGTCACACCCTCAGAAGTGGTGAAAGCAGGCAATGACTTGTCTCTGAGCTGCACTGCAGAAGGAAATCCAGAGCCTCAAGTGAGATGGAGCTTTCAAAACCAAACTAAGGCCACTGGGAGGCGGCAGGCAATTCTAAACCTTTCTAAAACCAAGTCTGCTGATGCTGGTGAATATTTGTGCACTGCTTCTAATGAACTTGGGAGCAAAACAAGGACAGTCTCACTGACAGTAGAAGGTACGTCTGATGTCAAGTGTAAATGTAGGTTAGAAAATACAATGCCATCAACACAGGCAAATGATTTAGTTTAACTTATTAAATTTATTTTAAAATTGTACTTTGTTAAAGACAATGTGTTATGTAGCATGCATTACTGACTAACTTGAGTCTTGTCTTTTGTTTTTTCTTTACAGAAAGCAACATGCGGACAATAATAATCTGTGTTGGGGTTCTATTACTGATTTTAATCCTTATTGCATATGGAATTCACATTTTTGTCAAGCGCAAACGATCTGGAAGGTACACCATACAGACTAATGGTGATGTCTCTATGTCACTATTGAAGTAGAATGATGGAAAAGGTGTGACAACCAACACAGAAAATAACTAAAATGACTTATGATGATTTTAGAAATAAATAATCATTTGCTTTGTGTCAGGTTTTATTAGAATGTTTTCTAGATTGCGAACAGGTGTGGCAGTAATCAGGTCTTGGTGTGGCTAGAAAAATTTACCTCAGGTGTGATAAACCACATTTAAGGTATGTTTTAACAGGGAGGGCAAACACTTTTTCACAACATGTGGGTTTGAATTTAGTTTTCCCTTAGCAGTGTTGTATAAAGTGGTAGAAAGCAAAACTTGAGTAAAAGTACAAGTATCGTACTAGAAAAAGACTTTGGTAGAAGTGAAAGTTACCTTTTAGAATATTACTCAAGTAAAAGTCTTAAAGTATCTGATATATACTGTACTTAAGTATCAAAAGTAATTTTCTGATATTTAATGTACTTATGTATTTGAAGTAAAAGTAAAAAGTAAACATTCAGTAATTTTCGGTATGCATAAGAGGCACTTCATCCGGTAGGAAGAATCTTTCATTCCAATGTACAGAAACATTTCTTGCAAATGGGGTGGCCAGGGAGTGGCCAAGGCAACTTTAGGGGGTCCACAGACTATGACACAAATTACCCTAAAAAGGAGCATGGATGAATCTCATAATTGCTCATTAGAGGTAGAATATATTTCTCATAATCTATTTTATAATTTATAATATATTATGTTATAATTTTATCTTGTGTATGTCAAACATAAATCAACACCAAATTACATTTTTATGTAAAGCCTAAACTGATGAAACCATCTATAACAAGCTAAACTTAAATTCTGAACTGGACATGTTACTGACTAACTGACTGACTGCGTGGGTTTTCAAACCTGTTGGTGGCTCTTGTGAAGTCTGATTGCTAGCATCAGGCAGGAAGCTGCTCTGGGGTACTGTGGTGATGCAGGGGCTGGGGGCTAGCTGTGGTCTGTTTGCACCTGATCTGTATGTGTTTGCTTCTTTAAAAAGAAGCCTGATATCTCTGCCTTTCTTTTAATTTTTTATTGACCCAATGTAAAAATATGACACATGGATATAATACATTTAAGCATCAAGTACAGATTTTCTTTTTAATTCAAACTCAAGTTTAACTACTGCACTGTATACATGTATAAGTAGCACAAATGTCAACGTAATGTATATTATGGCTAAACTGGGGAACGAACCGATCTCTCTTGTCTAATTAATCTGTTAATAGCGTCTAACGTCAATTTATATAGCGACGTAACCTTCGAAATATTTTTCTGGAAAACTAAATCCTGACGTTTAATCTCAAAACTTACTGAAATTTGATGTTTTAGTATTAGTCTGTTACTTTATTCTTCTCTAACTCTCAACTCTTTCTTGTCATTGATTGATGGATTTGAAATGTTGAGCGGCTCCGCAACCAAACGTCAAACGAAGACTTCTTTTGATAGGTGAAATGAGATGTCAATCAGCACCAAACGTCCAATGTCAGGGGTGTTCAGTGCCACCCCGGACACCCCTCTGGCTCCGCCACTGCTCCTTTGGCAACATTACGCTGAAATAGAGCGTGCGGAGCTGCATAATGCAATCTAGGAGCAGTGATTGGCCAAACCTCCCTTATTGCGGTCGCACACATTTCTTCTGATTTTATTTTGCAGTAGCTAACAAGTAACAAAGATGCACACTGGAAATAAAGCGGAGTAAAAGTGAAATTGACATAAATTTAAATAGCGAAGTAAAGTACAGATAGGTGAAATGTTTACTTAAATACAGTAACGAAGTATTTGTACTCCGTTACATTACAAAACTGTCCCTTTAGTAATAAAAACCTTCATTTAAAAACTGCATGTTGTGTTTACTTGTGTTAACTTTGACTAATATTTAAATTTGCTTGATGATCTGAAACATTAAATTGTGACAAACGTGCAAAAAAAAAAAAATCAAGACACTTTTTCACACCACTGTATGTATTTGTATATATATGTATTTGTACAAATGTGGATACAAACTCAAGAAATGACACATCTCAATGTCTAATAAAAGCACAAATAATCATGCATTCGCTTGAGTTAAATCAAATGACAGCCTTTTGTGTAACAGCAGAACTTTGAAAGTATTTTAATGATATTAGTTGTGAATAAATTGTGCTTTAAAAAATTGTGAAATCTTGTGTTTATTAAAGTGTGACAATGGAGATCACTAATAACGTTGTTTGTACAATAATGTTTTTTGTACATCTGGCATCTTTTGTAGCTTTGTATGAAAAATTTTACAGGTAGATCATATATATATATATATAGTCATATATAAATCATTTATACATTTATAAATTATAATACAGTATATATAAATAAGTATATGTATAAATGTATTTAATAAATGGAAATCAATAACTTTATATAAGATTATTTTATTTCACAGTATAGGTGTGTGTATGTGTGTGTATGTATATATATACATTTATAAATTATAATATATATATAAATAAACTATATATATATATATATATATATATATATATATATATATATATATATATATATATATATATATATATATAGTTTTACAATTTCTGTCAACTTAAAGTCTAATATTGGTACATTTTTGTGCATTTTTTGTAGTTTTGTATGAATGAAAGTTAGATCATTTTTGTCCTCACTTCTTCATCACTGCAACAAGTCTGAGACCCACTAACTGTATACACGCCTCGTGCAGCATCCCTTATCTCAGGCCTGCCGTCTATGGGTCGCAACCCAAATGACTCATCACTCCCTACGTAGTTAGAATATACATCGCGTGTGACGCAATACGGTCTCCACACTACGTCGTTTACTACGGGTCTGAGTTATATCCATTTGGGACGCAGCCGTATAAATGCGGTACGTCTCCTTTAAGAATCTGTGATTTGGGAGCGATGTGGATAACGAAAGTAAGTTGATCCATTTTAGGTTTTTTTTGCAACGAAAATTTCTTGGACAACGAAAAAGTCGCTCGTTTCTTAAAGCTGGGTTTTAGGGTGCTAGTTGATCATGTATGACGTCAAACGACAAAAACAAGAAGGATTAACTGTTTTTTAGTTTTCTTTTTGCTCTTTTGTTGACATTCGTTAATTTAGTGTAAGTTTTAAACCGAACAGCAGTTTGGAGCCGATAAGGAACCGACACCATGGACTGGGGAACCGACCTGTGGGTGAGTTAAAACTAACACATCATAGGGTCTTTATGCTTTATTTTCTCTCCATAAACCAAGAGGCATCTTTGGGGCGAAAAAAAAAGTTTCTCTGTTTTCTCTCAAACGCTTTCTGTCTCCATGGTGAACAGATATTTTACTGAAATTAGGTGTTTTAGTTGAATGAGGTGTTTAATTAAGACTTCGTGTTGTTGAACTGAACCTATAGGATGCGACACCGTTAACATTCCCCTTGTGTCGTGTTATAAACGGCTCTAACTGTAAGAGCTGGTGATCCGCCTGGGGCTCTTACATGTTTGTTAAACTGGTCTGTACTGACAATAAGTCTGTTCTGCTCGTTCTGTCTTGTGTTTCAGGTGTAAACAGTATTAATTGTGTCATCATGAACTTTTCATTGGTTATGTTGTTGATCGTCTCTCGTCCTCGCTCTCTGTTTGTCTCCATGTGTAGTACTCAGAAATAAACATTCATCAGAGCCATCATTATTGCAGTTAGTCATAAATCTAGTTGTTGAAATATTGCCCCAAAATGAGAATGTTTGCATTATTACTTTGCCCAATACTGATACTGTTATATATATTTACATATATTTTCTATTTTGCTGTCATGAGTATAATTAGTATTAGTGTTTTTGTGCTGTATGTATGTGTGATTTGTTTCAAAACAACCCCAAACACTACGCTAATGAATACTAATGCTGAAGTCATGAATCAGTATGGTTGTAAATTTAAATATATATCTCCAGCTTGTTTTAAAATATGTATTATAACACTTCATACCTATCAAACGCACCAAAGTTAAAATAGATTTTTAATTTCAGAGAACACAACGCCCATTTTTCTTTAGAAACAGATTCCTCATAACAGATTACATAACATTATTTCCTGCTGTCACTTGCCTTTTTTGCTCAGTGCAGGCTTAAACCTGATGCGGACAGAACAGTTTCAGTTTACTACATGTGGACCTACTGCTGTATACACAGCCTTTTTTTAAATCATCATCATCATTATCATTAGGGGTGGTTCTAGAATTTCATCTTTAGGGGGTTTTAGCCCTCAGTGAGAATTTAAAACAAGAAGAGTTTTATATTATATATTACATTACTATATAGTAAGCCAAGAGTTATGGTTTTATTTAAAATGGCAAAAGTGGACACCAGAATTTTATGCATGATGTAATGATGCCAGTCTTGAATCAAATCAGTTCATGTATGTGTGCATTCATCAATAATACAAAAATATTCACAAGACAAAGACCAAATCAATAAATTTTATTTTTATTTATTATCGAATGGATTGTTTGCATTAATATTTTGTTTGTGCTATCAACTCTGGTAATAAGAATAGTGAAATTTCACTGCTTTATGTTTCCGCCGATTAATGTTATACAGTAGATTAACGCCTCCAGCTCTGACTGGGCGTGCCTGAGCTTATCCATTCAAATAAAGCAAACAGCTCATGACGCACTTTTAAGTAAAAAAAAAATCGCTCTTGGATCAAACTGATAAATCATTTTCTTTCCCTTCGTCGACATGTCCTGCATTTTAAAGTCATTTTTATTGTTTATTTATGAAAGTAAAAATTATACTTTTAGTTTTAGGGTGTCTCAGATCACAGACAAGGGGTCTGGAGCCACCCTAAAAAAGGTCTAGAACCGCCCCGATTATCATCATTGTCATCGTAAATAATTTTCATTTTTGTCACCTGTAGATCTTCAAGTTCAATTGGACCATGCTGTACCTTACTCAGCTACCCGGCATGGTCCTTCTCGCACTCCTAAATGGTGGTAAGTTGCCATGCTTCCATCTCTACACGATTGCAGCAGATCATTGTGTGTATTTCTTTTTCTTGTGAAATGATAGCTGTATATTGTAGAATGTTGAATCGTGCACTGTAAAAATTAAAAAGTTGACAACTTAAAATTTCAAGGCAACTTGCTGCACAGTTTACTCAACTTTTAAAAAAGTTGTTCACTCAACTAAAATCACTGAGTAAAGTCAAAGGTCTCTTTTTGTTCAGCTAACTCAGTTTTGTTAGTTAAATAGACTTAATTCATTTTTGACACAACTCAATAAATTGTGTTATGTGAACTTTTTTCTGAGTTCATTAGACAAAGATGTTATGTTCTAGTTTGCATTTACACAGTGTTATACAATAAAAACTAAATGCATGCTTCAAGTTTTGTTTATTTTTCTGAACTTTCAAAGAAATACAAACAAGGTCAAAAGTCATACTTCATAACAGAAAAAACAATAAAAAAAAATAAATATAAATGACAGTCAATATAATAAAAATAAAGAAACCCTGGAAAAATGGCAAAATCAATAATAATAATTAAAAACATAAAAACTAAAGATAAATGTATCACCTTTAACCTTTTAACATGTCTAACAATTCTCAGCAATAGTACCCTTGCGGAGCAAAAAAACTGTGCATAGCGTGCATAACACCAAAAAAACCTATAAAATAATTATGACATTAAACATTTTAACATTAAGATCAACTTCAAAGATTTTCAAAGACTCTGACACGATTTTAACTTTCACAGCAAGAGTTTTGTTTTAAAGGACTGTACTCTCGCAGAGCAGTGAGTGCCCATTTCCAGAAACACCTTCTCAATTGCCTCAAAAGTATATTTGAGTTCTTTGGGGTATTCAAAATCCAAGGCAAAGACAAGGCCAAACAGGTATGACACAGCAGATGGAAGGTCTGAAATGTCCTTCAGAACAATTGCCTCCTCCAAAACAACAGAAAAGTTTGAAAATATCGGCAATGCCATTTTTATCCCTCTGGTCTGTCTGTCTGCTGGAGATGTGTTCTAATGAAAACAAATACATCCTTAATCAGCTGATCTCAGTTTTTCACCAACAGCCACAGATCCATTCACATGCAGTAAAATACACGTTCACACCTTTAGACAACGTAGTAATCTGTAATTCACACATTTTTTGCATTGTGAGGGACACCAGATCTGAAGGAAAGACTTTTTGGCTTAGCTGGGACACGAACAAGAGACCTTCTTGATGCGAGGAGACAGTGTTTCCCAATGAGCCACAAACACGTTGAAAAGACGTCTTCTGTCTAAGGTTATGTGCCAGTACGTTGTCAGACTATATCTGCAGAAGAATTAATGAAACATACTCACCAGACATTTTCTGAAAAGTGCAGAAGGATCTTCAGGGAGAAACAAAGGGAGACGTTCCAGAACTGCTTGCTTTCGATGATTCACAATATTTGAGGTCTGAAAAATGGGTAACACAAAAATTATTGATAAAAAGATCTTTGAAGCAATGGGTTAGCAGTGTCTAATTCAGCATTTTGTTTCATCAGCCCATGTTCACTTGAACAATGGACAATAATTTTCCAACCTGCAAACACAAAGGGGCGCTGATAAATTGTACAGTTTAGAGGTTACACATGGTTGTCATTAATGTTACCTGTTGATCAAGCCTGTTAAGATCTTCCAACTCTTTTCTAAAAGCCCCCTGTCTTGCTCGGTACAACTTCAGAAGTTGGTGTTGTTTATGTAATAAACAACACGATTACATCCTGAGTTAAGTCTATGTGACAAATCGCACATACGTTACAATAACTGTGTTGAATATAGCACAGATTTGAAAAGATTTTTGCAAGATATAAAACCGGGATTGAGACATATTTTCTCCTTGATTAGATCTTTCATAAAAACTCGCTTTAAAATAAGCTTGCCCAGTGACATTACATTACTTAACTTTAGTTTCAAAACACACAGAAAAAAGATACTTACTTTAAGCGATGAAGTTTTTCGTGATCTCTGAAAACTGACCATCAAAATAGCGCTATCATTCCACCTGAGCTCAACCGTCCACATATACAGCACGCATGTGCCAACCACCAAACCAACTTGTGTGCTTGTAAAGTTGCACATGTATATCAAATCAACAGTTAAAATTAAGTTGTTTAAACAATTTTTGAACCAACTTATTCCCACTTGTTAAGTCAAGTTTTTTAGTTTTTTTGTCCAGTTAACTAATAAAAAATAGTTATTTAAACTTTTTGCGAGTTGGATTTTTTAAAGTGTGGTTATTTATTTAAAAGTATATTTCACAGTAACTATGTCCTAAAACAAATACTGTTTATCTGTGTGGCAGAAAAGGAATATATTTATTGTGACATTTAATGCAGTGGACAGTCATTTTGGGCCATTGTGCTTAGGCATCCTGCTATTTGTTCATCCGTGTCAGGGTCTCACATTTGAGGCAGGAATACACATTGTAATGAGTCAATTAAAGGGAATCATGCATCACACTCAGTCACGTCTAGGGCCACTTTATCGCACCCTGCCTAAATCCCACACAAGTGCAAAGAAATGTGCTATATTTCCTCCTGACAGAGTTTTACTCATTGTACCTCTAGTCTGTGAACTATCGAACCAGTATTAATGTATTTCTTGATGGCGGATGCTTCAAAGCATAATGGCATGGTGCTTGGGCATCTGCCAAATGTCGTAGGTGTAAATGTAAATCTTAACAAAACCAGGTGCAGGTTAGACTTACAACTATACGAGAAACCTTATTTCTATAACTTTTTGAAGTTTTTAAAAAATTTTAAAATTGTTTTCAAAATTAAATGACAAATTTTTAAATAGAGTAATTTGTTTTGCAGATGATTGTCCCATTACAATTCAGCCTGCTAAACTAGTGGTGGAGTTTGGTGCTTCTGCCACAGCTAACTGTTCCACAACCGTCACCCATGAAGGAATGGGTTGGGAGGCATTGAGTGGAGCAGTGGATCTAACAAGAGACGTCCAGTTCCTTATCTGGAGGGTAGAGAGTCTGAAACACTGGGAAACACAGCCAATATGCTACATCAATGCACACGAGCAGTGCCAATCCAAGCTCCTAGTTACTGTTTACAGTGAGTCGTATGTTACCTGCTCAGTTTGAGATGTCTTATATATGATATATAGAAAAACGTCTGCTCTTTCTCCACAGAACGTCCAGAGCAGGTGTTGATCAGCACCATGAATCACACAGGGCCATTGATTGAGGGCAAACAGTACAATCTCGAGTGTGATGTTCAGAATGTTGCTCCTGTTAATCTCCTCACTGTCAACTGGTACAAAGGACAGCCAGGACAGCTAGTGAAAAGTGTACAATTTAATAACACTTCCTCCAAAACACCAGTAAACCGTTCTACTGAACTCAGCATCTCGACCAGCAAAGAAGATGATGGAGTTCAGTACAGATGTGAGGCAAAGCTGGAACTAGGGCCAGAAGGGCCTCAACCTCCTCCTATAAAGACATCAGATCCTCTCAACATTATAGTGTACTGTGAGTGTTTCATAGAGTCTGTAGGCTCTACGTATCTACATATATTAATATTGCATTTTTCCAGGTAATTTAATCTTTTCAGTCTAGAAATATAGGAAAATTCTAGAAATGTTCTTCTCACATTGAATTTTGTCACATTGGTTTATTACAGAAATCGTAGATAAAATATGAGAAGTGGTGCATGGTAAATTTAGGCAGGCAATTTAAGTAAGCACAGGACAAAAATGTTTGTTTATTAACTTTAATGTCATATATGGTAAAAACCATTAGACCCCCAACAATGTGTTTAAGTTGGTTTTAAAAAGTTCTGAAAACCAGGAAAGGAGACTAATCAATAGAACTTCAGTAGAAACATGCAGTTGAATTTGAACATGGATTGCTTTACAACCAGGGAACGGCTTCTAGAGAACTACTTTAAGTATTTTAAAACAGCATGTCAGTATATCGAGTATTAATCATTATAATACAGCAGCTTGATCAGTGCTTCTGTAAAACAAATTTTTAACACAGAATTATGTGTATAAGACTAAAACATATTTGTTTGATTTCATGAACAAAATAAAAGTTGCACTTTTGGCTCAGTATTTGTGACATGATGTTTTAGTCTCAAACTTTGTCCATAGATGGTCCAGAAATTCAGCCAGTCACACCCTCAGAAGTGGTGAAAGCAGGCAATGACTTGTCTCTGAGCTGCACTGCAGAAGGAAATCCAGAGCCTCAAGTGAGCTGGAGCTTTCAAAACCAAACTAAGGCCACTGGGAGGCGGCAGGCAATTCTAAACCTTTCTAAAGCCAAGTCTGCTGATGCTGGTGAATATTTGTGCACTGCTTCTAATGAACTTGGGAGCAAAACAAGGACAGTCTCACTGACAGTAGAAGGTAAGTCTGATGTCAAGTGTAAATGTAGGCTAGAAAATACAATGCCATCAACACAGGCAAATGATTTAGTTTAACTAATTAAATTTATTTTTTAAAAATGTACTTTGTTAAAGACAATGTGTTATGTAGCATTTACTGACTAACGTGAGTCTTGTCTTTTTTCTATTTTCTTTACAGAAAGCAACATGCGGACAATAATAATCTGTGTTGGGGTTCTATTACTGATTTTAATCCTTATTGCATATGGAATTTACACTTTTGTCACGCGCAAACAATCTCACAGTTACACCATATAGACTAATGGTGATATCTCTATGTCACTATTGAAGTAGAATGATGGAAAAGTTGTGATGTTACCGGTGTTGTAATGTAACGGAGTACAAATACTTCGTTACTGTACATAAGTAGAAATTTCATGTATCTGTTCTTTACTTCGCTATTTAAATTTGTCAACTTTCACTTTTACTCCACTACATTTCCTAGATAAAATGTATACTTTTGCTCCGAAATATTACCACTAAGCATCTTCGTTACTCATTACTACAAAATAAAATTGGAAGAAATGTGTGCGACTGCAATAAGGGAGGTTTGGCGAATCACTGCTCCTAGATTGCATTACGCTCCGCACGCTTTATTTCAGCGTAATGTTGCCAGAGGAAGCACCTACTGGAGGACCTCCCGTTATCATAGACGACCACCCCGACTATAGCGGTGAACTCGGTGAACAGGGTGAAGAAGATAACGTTATACACCCGTGGCCATATTTGCAAGAATGTTTCTGTACATTGGAATGAAAGATTCTTCCTACCGGATGAGGTGCCTCTCATGCCTGAAGAAAATCACAGAAATGTTACTTTTTACTTTTACTTCAAATACTTAAGTACATTAAATATCAGAAAATTACTTTTGTTACTTAAGAACAGTGGTCCAGATACTTTAAGACTTTTACTTGAGTAATATTCGAAAAGGTAACTTTCACTTCTACCAAAGTCTTTTTCTAGTACGATACTTGTACTTTTACTCAAGTTTTGCTTTCTAGTACTTTATACAGCACTGGATGTTACCAGTGACACCGAAGTTCCGAGGCATGTGTCAAAAAAATTAACCGATTTTCTTTGAAGCATTGTATCGAAGCGTGATTCGTTCTGGCAAAATCACGTGACCAATGACGTTCGAAGCTTTGTTTCACACATACCCACGTGACTGCTTCATTATCAATATCAGGTTTAAAGGCAGGGTCTCCGATTTTTGAAAGCCAATGTCGACATTTGAAATCACCAAAACAAACACGCCCCTAACCCAAATGGGTCCCACGCAACCAAGGCAAATAATGGAAAGAAATGTGTCTTTATCATAGCTGAAGGGAAGAACAATACGATTGCAGACAAACAAACAAGGAAAAACAACACACAAGCATAATCATGCAAAGAACGGCATATATTAGTTCTGCGTAACAAAGCAAAACAGCGTTTAGCTCAGGAGTTATTGACACGGAAAACTCCAATCTGTGAATATGTGGCCAACTTCCTGCTCCTTCAGTTCTCTCCAGCACTGGAAAGCTGATCCTATATTAACACGTCCTACTTCTTGTCCTTATCGTAAGCCTTTCTTCTCTTTCTTTCTTTGTTTTTATCCTCCATGTCAATGTTAAAACCGCTTTCTGCTAATGTCACACATGCGCACTGAACACTTTATCCGCCGCATATTGACAAGACCCGCCCCTTTCTGCTCATTGGCTACACATTTGTTTTGATTTTTAATATTATTCGGCCCAACTCAGTTTTCTGAAGCATTTCTCAAAAATCAGAGACCCTACCTTTAAAATCGTGCGTGACAAGCGGCGGCGTGCCCTCGTGTGTCATATTGGAGTATTGCGTTACATGGAATCTATTACAGTATAGCGAGTTTAGAAGAGTTTATTGTTGCGAGTTGTCAATGGAGCCTGTTACAAAAAGATCGCGTTCTGAAATGTGATAACACTTTCATTTGATTTTTCCCAATAAGGTGGATATATATGGTTTTCATGGTGTATATTTTGTCATATATATATATTTAGTGGATAGTAGTAATATGTTGAAAAATATAGGAATGCAAGAAAAGCTTTTTATGCACTGCTTAATAACATGATCTTTTTTAAATCGTTCACACTTATTACTTTTGAGACAGGGTCTATCCTTAATCTGTTTTTAGGTCCAGATGTCTAGTTTTCCCTTAGTAAAAAAAAACCTTCATTTAAAAACTACATGTGTTTACTTGTGATATATTTGACTAATATTTAAATTTGTTTGATGATCTGAAACATTAAATTGTGACAAACATGCAAAAAAATATTAAAAATCAGGACACTTTTTCACACCACTGTATGTATTTGTACAAATGTGGATACAAACTCAAGAAATGACATCTCAATGTCTAATAAAAGCACAGATATATAATAACGCATTCGCTTGAGTTAAATCAAATGACAGCCTTTTGTATAACAACAAAACTTCAATTCAAATCAAGTTTATTTGTATAGCGCTTTTTACAATAGACATTGTCTCAAAGCAGCTTTACAGAACATAAACATAGAGCAGAAGGTAAACATAAGGAATGATAAAGGAAATAACGAATAATAAAAGAAAAATAATTGACAGAATAAAAAATTCAAGATTATTATTATATATATATTTCACAATCTGTATGTATTTATCCCCCTGTGAGCAAGTCTGAGGTGACTCAGGCAGCAGTGGCAAGGAAAAACTCCCTTAAATTGGTAAAGGAAGAAGCCGTGAGAGGAACCGGACTCAAGGGGGGACCCATCCTCATATGGGTGACAATGGGGGTGTGATTGGAATATACAGTCAGATAAATGTTGTATTGGTGTAAGGATCATGTACTTCAGATATCCTGAGTATCACAGAGTCTAACTGGAGATGTCTCAGGATTCTTAGAGTCGGCCTCGGCTCAGTGGACGTCCAAAGGCTACGTCCCACAGAGGACTTTGGGAGCTGGTACAATGTCTGGATGCCTCGGGATGGGTACAAAGAGAGAAGCAGAGGAGAGGGATTTGTTCATAAAAATGTGCAGGTCTGATGTACTGGTGCATGATATTATGGGATGTATTATGTGTACGCCTGACTAAAGAGATGAGTTTTTAATCTACGTTTAAACTGGGAAAGTGTGTCTGAGCCCCGAACACTATCAGGAAGACTATTCCAAAGTTTGGGAGCTAAATAAGAAAATGCTCTACCACCTTTAGTAGACTTAGATATTCTGGGAATATCTAAGTCTAAGTCTGGGAATATCTAAGTAAGAATATCTAATCTAAGTCTGGGAATATCTAAGTCTAATATGGGTAAAATTCCGTCATTTACTGTTTAAAAGTTTTTGGCGCGTTTTTCAAGCATGGAGGCGCCATGTTGTCTGTTTGCGAACGTGATAACAGGAAGCGACGTCATACGCACATGACGACAAGGAGGTTACTGTGGTGCGTAAAGTGAGTTACCCCTCCCACTTCTGCTAGTTTTATATGGAATAAAAACACTGTCAATAATAATCGTACGTAATTCAAAGCATTTGTGTGTAAATTTTAATTTTGCGGAGTTGGATCCCAAAAATTACTGCCACGACAGTTTACAGATACGCGTTTTTGTCTGTTTGTTCAAATACAACTCCAAAATGTACGAATATGACAGTTTACACACAAAAGGCTTGTTTTCACCTCTTTTTCACACACGAAAACGGTCTGTGAAACAACTGTCAAAAATACGTCATCACGTTCACAGGCATTACTAAGCGAGGGAAGATGAATCGATTCCACGAAATGCGCATGCGCCCCGCCCTCTTTTAAACCACTGGCGCCGAAATTGTGGATCAGCAGCCAAGCGCTCACTCATCGTCAGCTTGATTCCTTTGGGGAAAAATCACGTGACCAATGACGTCCGAATCTTTGTTTCACACATACCCATGTGACTGCTCCGTTATCTGATTCAAAGTTTTAAAGGCAGGGTCTCCGATTTTTGAAAGCCAATGTCGACGTTTGACATCACCAAATATCAAACACGCCCCTATCCCAAATGTGTCCCACCCCTGTATTGATAGCTCCACCCACACATACATAAGCAACCCAGGCAACTAATGGAAAGAAATGTGTCTTTGTCATAGAATAAGAGAAGAAAAATACAATTGCAGATAAACAAACAAGGAATAATTACACAAAAGCATAATCATTCAAAGGACGGCATATATTAGTTCTGTGTAACAAAGCAAAACCAATGCCTTAAGTAAAGTTGGCCGCATATTCACAGATTGGAGTTTCCCGAGTCAATAACTCCTGAGCTAAACGCTGTTACTACACAAAACATGGTTGTAGCTGCCTCTACATTACTACAATAGAAAAGAGGTGTTATTTGTGTAGTAACTGCGTTTAGCTCAGGAGTTATTTCCTCGTGAAACTCCAATCTGTGAATATGCAGCCACCTTCCCGCTCCTTCAGTTCTCTCCAGTGCTGTAAAGCTGATCCTATATTAACACGTCCTACTGCTTGCCTTATCGTAAGCCTTTCTTCGCTTTCTTTCTTTGTTTTTATCCTTTCTGCTTATCCTTTCTGCAAAGGAAAATTTGAACCTGAGAAAAACTAACCACAATGACAATAAAATAACCACAATGACGCGTCTCCATGTTACAATAATAATGATAAAAGCATTAAAAAGTTTTTCACTGTGGGGTCATGTCTTTATAAGTACAATTTGACTGTATTTGTGTCCCCTTCAAAAATTGCTCATGAGAAATTTTTGTCCCCCCTACTGTTAAATGAAATTTACGCCCATGATAACACTTTTTTGATTTCGCCCAATAAGGTGGATATATATGGTTTTGTTGTGAAGCCTATATTTATAACTTAAATCTCACTCATCATTGGGCAAATATACGATTCAGTGTAACATTTCATGGCATATATTTTGTCATATATATATATTTATTGGATAGTAGTAATACGTTGAGAAATATAGGAATGCAAGAAAAGCCTTTTGTGCACCGCTTAATAACATGATCTTTTTTAAATCGTTCATACTTTATACTTTTGAGACAAGGTCTATCCTTAATCTGTTTTTAGGTCCAGATGTCTAGTTTTCCCTTAGTAAAAAAAAAAAAACTTCATTTAAAAACTACATGTTGTGTTTACTTGTGTTGTCTTTGACTAATATTTAAAAAAATAAAAAAATAAAAAATCAGGACACTTTTTCACACCACTGTATGTATTTGTATATGTATGTGTTTGTACAAATGTGGATACAAACTCAATAAATGACACATCTCAATGTCTCATAAAAGCACAGATATATAATAACGCATTCGCTTGAGTTAAATCAAATGACAGCCTTTTGTATAACAACAAAACTTCAAAAGTATTTTAATGATATTAGATGTGAATAAATTGTGCTTTAAAGAATTGTGAAATCTTGTGTTTATTAAAGTGTGACAATGGAGATCACGAATAACTACTGGCAAGAAGGTGAATGTATAAATGTATTTAATGAATGCAAATTAATTTCTTTATATAAGATTATTTTCTTATTTCATAGTAAATTCACACAGTGCGCGTGCACAGGTGTGGGGGGGCTCAAGCCCCTGCCCCTTTTGTCTAAAAGTGTAAAGTGCCCCTCACTTATTAGTAGTATTATTATAAATAACAATACACTTCTATACCATTTGCCAGTAACAATAATTACATTGTATAATTAACACAAAAAATAAAAATTTAGGCGGACGTATTTACGCAGAGGTATCCCGCATCTTAGCCGCGAGTCTTCAAAACAAGAGCAGAAGACAGGAAACGTGGAAAATGGACATTTATCCTACCATAATGTTGTTTTAAACTTAATGAATGCGGTAGCACGAGACTTATGATTATTTATAATATAAGTATTACTCGATTGCTGCCATGTTTCTGACATTGACATGTCTTTTTTTTTTTTTATCCAAGCCCATTAATAGGCGCTAGCATAGTTTAGAATGTGCTCATGTCATTAACTCGAGGAAATGCATTTAGTGAAATTAAATATAATTCCACGTCCAACTCTAACGTAAAACACATTTATATCTTTGATTTAATGATAGCTAACGCTTCATCCATGTAATACAAATGTCTATTTGTATTCTATGTCTATCAACAAATTTAATAGAATGCCAAGGAAAGAAAGGATCGATAGAAAAAAACAGAAGGAACTCTCTGATACAGCTAAAGGTAGCATCCCTCTGACAAGTTGGCTGAGGAGAGAGAGTAAAGATGAAGGTACTGTATGTTTGTTTGTTTGTTTTTTAAGCTAGTAAGCTATTACTTATATTACAGTCTAAACAATACTTTAGACATTTTTGTTAAATGAATAAATCACCCAAATTGATTATTCTCTCATTTAATCATCTATGTTTCACTTCTGTACGACTTTCTTCTGTTGAATATTTGCAAGATGTGTTTTGTCCATATATTGAAAGCCAGTGGGGACCAAAATGGAGTCCCCATTAATTCCATTCATTATATGGCCATTTGTTTTTCATTGAGAGCTGCAGTTCAGATAAGGAAAGTATTGAAGAGATTCAAGGGAAAGCAGTTGAGACAAGTGAGAAAGATGAAGGAGATGTTAGAGCCAATGAGGAAGAAAGTGAGGAAATCCAAGGAGACATTAGGCTCAGTGAGGAAGAGGAAGAGATGGAAAGGGAGGTACAAGAAGAGATGAGTCAAGAAAAGGATAGAGAGATAACAGAGGAAGGAGCTGCAGGAGCAGATATTGAATACCATATTCAGGGTACAAGTGAACAGGTCATTAACCAATCTTTGTTGGCCTTACAGTTTCCAACAGACCCAGCTCATGCTGATCAGCTTAAAATACAGGTTAATAGCGACTACATACAGTTCTGCTGCTCTCTTGGGCCATGTCAGCCAGTAGCTGGCTTTCCAAAAAATCCACAAGGACGGTGGAGCCAGTGGTATGCTAGTAACAAATGGCTGGAGTATTCTCTGGAAAAAGATGCCATGTACTGCTTCAGTTGTTGTCTCTGAAGAAGAATTTTAAAGTCAGGACTGCATGGAGAACAAATGGAGTTATCAACTGGAGGAAGGCTGTTGAAAAGATCCATGAGCATTCAGCCACTGAAGCTCATATGATCAGTATGGTGAGGTGGGCCAACTATAGAAAAGGGCCTTTAGTTGAAGCTTTTAAAGCGCAGGCTGCAGAATGTGGGTTACAAAATGAAAAAAAAAAAGACAGAAGAACAGAGAAATTCTGTTTTGCTTAATAGACATCACAGTATATTTGGCAAGACAAGGGCTGGCATTTAGGGGACATGACGAAAGCAGCACCAGTTCTAAAAGAGGAAACTTCCTTGAGCTTGTGCACCTCTTAGCAGAATATGACAGTGTCTTCAGAATGCATCTTGAGCGTTTACAGATCACTCAATCACAAAAGAAGGCACAGGTGACACTTTTATCCAACAGGACCCAAAATGACCTGATATGATCTCTTGGAACACAAGTGAGAAATGTCATTCTGAAAGAGATTAACGAGGCCAAGATATTTTCAATTCTTCTGGATGAAACTACAGATGTGTCACACTCCGAGCAAGTATTCTTTGTTGTCCGGTTCGTCCATGACATGCAAACAAAGGAGCGCTTCATCCAAATGTGTCAGCTTAAATCAACCACTGGCCAAAACCTTTGAGGAAGTGGTAATGTCCCTTCTTTCAGAAAATGGGTTGAATTCTGAAAATATCCGGGGCCAAGGTTACGACGGTGCAGCCAACTTGAGTGCTTGTTACAAAGGGCTGCTGGCTAGAATTCAGAGGCAAAATGAAAAAGCCCTCTTTGTGCACTGCCATGCACACTGTTTAAACTTAGTGTTAGTGGAGACTGCTAAATCAAGCCCCCATTTTGTGCATTTTTTAAATTTGGTAGAGAGGCTCTACACCTTCCTGTCTTCTTCCAGCAAGCGTCATGCTGCATTCATATAAATGCAAAAGTTGTTGTATGCAGGAGAGAAAACCTGGGAATTAAAAGCTGAGTGACACAAGCTGGGCCTGTCCTGAAAAATGCCTTAAAAGCACTTATACAGCTGTTGAGAAAAATCTCAGACAGCAATCCACCAAATCCAGCTGCAGGTGATGCTCTAATGTTGTTTCCCAGCATAAATTTTGAGTTTATGCTTTGTAGCCACCCCACTTTTTCACACCACTGTATGTATTTGTACAAATGTGGATACAAACTCAAGAAATGACATCTCAATGTCTAATAAAAGCACAGATATATAATAACGCATTCGCTTGAGTTAAATCAAATGACAGCCTTTTGTATAACAACAAAACTTCAATTCAATTCAAATCAAGTTTATTTGTATAGCGCTTTTTACAATAGACATTGTCTCAAAGCAGCTTTACAGAACATAAACATAGAGCAGAAGGTAAACATAAGGAATGATAAAGGAAATAACAAATAATAAAAGAAAAAGAATTGACAGAATAAAAAATTCAAGATTATTATTAGATATATATATATAGTTCACAATCTGTATGTATTTATCCCCCTATGAGCAAGTCTAAGGTGACTCAGGCAGCAGTGGCAAGGAAAAACTCCCTTAAATTGGTAAAGGAAGAAGCCTTGAGAGGAACCGGACTCAAGGGGGGACCCATCCTCATATGGGTGACAATGGGGGTGTGATTGGAATATACAGTCAGATAAATGTTGTATTGGTGTAAGGATCATGTACTTCAGATATCCTGAGTATCACAGAGTCTAACTGGAGATGTCTCAGGATTCTTAGAGTCGGCATCGGCTCAGTGGACGTCCAAAGGCTACGTCCCACAGAGGACTTTGGGAGCTGGTACAATGTCTGGATGCCTCGGGATGGGTACAAAGAGAGAAGCAGAGGAGAGGGATTAACATATCTGCTGTTCATAAAAATGTGCAGGTCTGATGTACTGGTGCATGATATTATAGGATGTATTATGTGTACGCCTGACTAAAGAGATGAGTTTTTAATCTACATTTAAACTGGGAAAGTGTGTCTGAGCCCCGAACACTATCAGGAAGACTATTCCAAAGTTTGGGAGCTAAATAAGAAAACGCTCTACCACCTTTAGTAGACTTAGATATTCTGGGAACTACCAGAAGTCCTGAGTTTTGTGATCTCAGAGAGCGTGAAGGATTGTAACGTGTTAGAAGTCTAGTTAGATACATGGGAGCTAAACCATTAAGAGCCTTGTACGTAAGTAGCAGCAGTTTGTAATCAATTCTAAACTTAACAGGTAGCCAGTGTAGAGATGATAAAATTGGGGTTATATGGTCATACTTTCTTGTCCTAGTGAGAACTCTGGTAGCTGCATTTGGACTAACTGTAGCCTGTTTATTAAAGATGCAGGACAACCACCTAGTAACGCATTACAATAGTCCAGTCTAGAGGTCATGAATGCATGAACTAACTTCTCAGCATCAGAGACAGACAGGATGTTTCTCAGCTTGGCAATATTTCTAAGGTGGAAGAAGGCTGTTTTGGTAGTATGGACGATATGATTTTTAAAAGACAAGTTGCTGTCTAATATAACACCCAGGTCTTTCACTGCCGAGCTACTAGTAACAGTACATCCCTCTAAATGGAAGTTAAGTTGTGAGAGTTTCTGTGCACTGGTTTTTGGACCTATAAGTAGGTATTTCTATAGTATTTCTGTCTTATCAGAGTTTAACAACAGAACATTGCAGTTCATCCAATCTTTTATCTCTCTAAGGCATTGAGTTTAATTTGGACACTGTGGCTATTTCATCTGGTTTTGATGAGATATATAACTGTGTGTCGTCAGCGTAACAATGGAAACTAATCCCATGTCTTCTAATAATTTTCCCTAATGGAAGCATGTATATAGAGAAAAGCAGAGGTCCTAGAACTGATCTTTGAGGGACCCCATAATTAACTGGTAATAAACTGGATGATTCACCATTTAATTCTACAAAATGGTATTGGTCAGACAGGTAGGATCTAAACCAACTTAAAGCCTGTCCATGAATACCTGTGTAATTTTGTAAGCGATCTAGAAGAATGTTGTGGTCTATAGTGTCCAATGCAGCACTAAGGTCAAGTAGAACTAATAGTGACATACAGTCTTGGTCCGAAGCTAAGAACAAGTCGTTTGTAACTTTAACAAGTGCAGTTTCTGTGCTATGATGGGGCCTGAAACCTGACTGAAACTCTTCAAGGATGTTGCTCTCCTGTAAGAAGGAGCTCAGTTGAACAGACACAACCTAAGTTAGGTTTTTTGATGAGTTGCCTAATAACTGCCAACTTAAAAAACTTCGGGACGTAACCTAAAGATAGCGAGGAGTTAATGATATTAAGAAGAGGCTCACCAGCTTTATGTAACACTTCTTTCAGTAGTTTAGTTTGGATTGGGTCTAGTGAACATGTTGTTGATTTAGCTGTAGTAATAAGTTTATCTAACTCTTCCTGTCCTGTACTTGTAAAGCTCTGTACGGCCTTAGGTGAGATTGTGTCACTAGTTGCTCTCATATGTTGAGCGTGACCTATTTTATTCCTGATACTTTCAATTTTATCAGTGAAGAATTTCATAAAATCCTCACTACTGAACTCTGATGGAATAGTGTGTGTTTTTTTTGTTAAACTAGCCAGTAACTGTGCTAAATAAAAACCTGGGATTGTTCTGGTTATTTTCTATGAGTTTGCTCAGGTGCTCAGCCCTAGCAGCTTTTAGAGCCTGTCTGTAGCTGGACATACTGTCCTTATACGCAATTCTAAAAACCTCTAATTTAGTTTTTCTCCATTTCCGTTCTAGGTTACGGGTCTCCCTCTTGAGGGTATGAGTATAACTATTATACCACGGTGCAAGTGTTTTATCTCTAACCTTCTGTAATCTGACTGGGGCAACAGTGTCTAATGTGCTAGTGAATATAGTCTATGCTGCAACTTCAAAAGTATTTTAATGATATTAGTTGTGAATAAATTGTGCTTTAAAAATTTGTGAAATCTTGTGTTTATTAAGTGTGACAATGGAGATCACTAATAACAACTGGCAAGAAGGTGGATGTATAAATGTATTTACTCACTCACTCATTTTCTACCGCTTACTTCTCAGGTCACGGGCATCAAGGCAGGATACACCCTAGACGGAGTGCCAACCCAACACAGGGCACACACACACACACACACTCTCATTCACTCACACACTACAATTTCCAGAGATGCCAATCAACCTACCATGCATGTCTTTGGCAGAGGTGGGAAGTAACGGAGTAAAAATACTTCGTTACTGTACTTAAGTACATTTTTCTGGTATCAGTACTTTACTCCACTATTTATTTTTACGTTTTACTTTTACTCATTACATTTTTACACAAATATCTGTACTTTTTACTTCTTACATTTTCAAAACGGACTCGTTACTTTTAGTATTATTTCTTCTCATTCAGCGCTGTTTCCAGCCTATCATCCTATCAGTGTGCGGCTTTTTCCCCATGTGACTGGTGTACTGTATTATTTACTGGCTATCAGACATAGACTAAGGATAGCGGAGCTAACAATGAGCAGCACGCCTACAAAAGGAATGGCTAATGTTAATTCAGAGGGAGTCACTGATGTTAAAATAACTAACAACGAGGACATTTCTGAACACACATGGCCATATATGAGGGAGATGTTTGAAATAATCGGCGTCAAAAAGGATTCCTGGCGAATGCGTTGCGAATTGTGTCAACCAGGGGCGGTTCTAGCCCTTTTTTAGGGTGGCTTCAGCCCCCTGTCTGTAATCTCATCCACCCTAAAACTATAAGTATAATTTTTACTTTCATAAATAAACAATAAAAAATACGTTAAAATGTCGTCGATGGGAAAGAAAATTATTTATCAGTTTGATCCAAGAGTTTGATCCGATTTTTTTTTACTTTGCTTTTATTCCATACTTTTACACGCGCGCTGTAGTCTTTGAAAAGTGCGTCTGAGAACTGAGAAGCACAGGTACGCGCAGCGTGCACGCGCAGTCAGAGCTGGAGGCGTTTATCTATAACGTTAATCGGCGGAAAGACGCAAAGACGGCAACCAAAAGCAGTGAAATGTCACTATTCTTATTACCAGAGTTGTCATATAATATATAATATAGAACTCTTCTTGTTTTAAATTCTCATTGAGGGCTAAGCCCCCTAAAGATGAATTCCTAGAAACGCCCCTGGTGTCAACCCAAAAAACATGAAGTGCTTAATTTAATTAACATTAATTTTGTCATTTATAAAACATCACAATAATTTTGAGTTGTTTTCAAGGACAGAGCAGGAATCTCCCTACATTTTGGGATATGGCCTTGGTGATACACTTGGTATACATTATATTTCCAAAAGTATTGGGTCACCTGACCTTTCCTGCTATATGTGGTTGTTTTCTGATCTCATCCCTACTGAACACCTTTGGGATGAATGTGAACGCTGACTCCACCCTACATCACCTACATCATTGCCTGCCTTTCGTAACACTCTTGTGGCTGATGAACACAAATATCCATCAGCACACTCCAAAATTATATATACATATACAATGAATGTTTTATATATATAAATATAGAAAGTGAGGAAATCCAAGGAGACATTAGGCTCAGTGAGGAAGAGGAAGAGATGGAAAGGGAGGTACAAGAAGAGATGAGTCAAGAAAAGGATAGAGAGATAACAGAGGAAGGAGCTGCAATCCTTGTTGGCCTTACAATTTCCAACAGACCCAACTCATGTTGATCAGCTAAAAATACAGGTTAATAGCGACTACATACAGTTCTGCTGCTCTCTTGGGCCATGATAGCTAGTAGCTGGCTTTCCAAAAAATCCATAGGGACAGTCTTTTCAGAGCCAGTGTTATGCTGGTAACAAATGGTTGGAATAGTCTCTGGAAAAAGATACGATGTACCTCTTCAGTTGTCGTCTCTTTTTGACAGTAGACTAAAGACAGAAGAAGTTTAAAGTCAGGACTGCATGGAGAACAAGTGGAGTTGTCAAATGGAGGAAGGCTGTTTAAAAGATCCATGAGCACTCAGCCACTAAAGCTCAAAAAAGATCAGTATGGTGAGGTGGGCCAACTATAGAAAAGGGCCTTTAGTTGAAGCTTTTAAAGCGCAGGCTGCAGAATGTGGGTTACAAAATGAAAAAGAAAGACAGAAGAACAGAGAAATTCTGTTTTGCTTAATAGACATCACAGTATATTTGGCAAGACAAGGGCTGGCATTTAGCGGACATGACGAAAGCAGCACCAGTTCTAACAGAGGAAACTTCCTTGAGCTTGTGCACCTCTTAGCAGAATATGACAGTGTCTTCAGAATGCATCTTGAGCGTTTACAGATCACTCAATCACAAAAGAAGGCACAGGTGACACTTTTATCCAACAGGACCCAAAATGACCTGATATGATCTCTTGGAACACAAGTGAGAAATGTCATTCTGAAAGAGATTACCGAGGCCAAGATATTTTCAATTCTTCTGGATGAAACTACAGATGTGTCACACTCCGAGCAAGTATTCTTTGTTGTCCGGTTCGTCCATGACATGCAAACAAACGAGCGCTTCATCCAAATGTGTCAGCTTAAATCAACCACTGGCCAAAACCTTTGAGGAAGTGGTAATGTCCCTTCTTTCAGAAAATGGGTTGAATGCTGAAAATATCCGGGGCCAAGGTTACGACGGTGCAGCCAACTTGAGTGCTTGTTACAAAGGGCTACAGGCTAGAATTCAGAGGCAAAATGAAAAAGCCCTCTTTGTGCACTGCCATGCACACTGTTTAAACTTAGTGTTAGTGGAGACTGCTAAATCAAGCCCCCATTTTGTGCATTTTTTAAATTTGGTAGAGAGGCTCTACACCTTCCTGTCTTCTTCCAGCAAGCGTCATGCTGCATTCATATAAATGCAAAAGTTGTTGTATGCAGGAGAGAAAACCTGGGAATTAAAAGCTGAGTGACACAAGCTGGGCCTGTCGTGAAAATGCCTTAAAAGCACTTATACAGCTGTTGAGAAAAATCTCAGACAGCAATCCACCAAATCCAGCTGCAGGTGATGCTCTGATGTTGTTTCCCAGCATAAATTTTGAGTTTATGCTTTGTAGCCACCCCAGTGTTTCAGGAGACTGCTGTTGCCTCAGCTGCTCTTCAGCGTAAAGATGTGGATCTAGCAGTGTCATACACATTGGTGGAAGGTGTGCTAAAAAGGCTTCAAGAACTGAGGACAGAAAGTGAATTCAAGGTTGTTTTTGAAAAAGCAAAGGAGCGGGCTGAGGCTGCTGGAATTGAGTGTCCTGACAAAATACCTGGTGAGTCAAGACCCAGAAAAATACCTGCAAGGTATAAGTACAGTTCCAAGTCAACAGGAGAAGACCATCACCCTGAGAATTTGGAGGAGTTCTACCGAACCAGGGTGTACTACACCTTTTTGGATACCATTACTCAAGAGATGCTCAGACAATTCAAAGGAAAGGATAATAGTTCAACTGGCATTATCATCAAATGCTTACACAGTCTGACAGTAGCATCCAAATGGTCAAAAGGAGTAGAACCTGGTGATGCTGAACTTGTCAGAACAGTTAGTAAGTTCTACAGGATTGAGGAAGAGAGGGTCTTCACAGAACTTAGTGTTTCATGCATCCTACTCCTTCACCAAACGTAATGTCCAGGAAATGCTAAAGTGCTTATAAGACAATGAGATTGAGTCTGTTTTCCCCTCTCTTTCTGAAATCCTAAAAATTTATGCAACATTGCCTGTCTCCACTTCTAGAGTTGAGAGGTCATTTTCTAAGTTAAAATTTGTGAAATCTAGTCTTCGAAGTCTGTGTAATGAAGAGAGGCTTTCTGACTTACTGCTGCTCTCCATTGAGGCACTCCAATTAATCGTGATGAAGTCATTCAAATATTTAAAAAGACAGCAGAAAGACGAATACTGATTTAAATACAGGTAATTTCGTAAATAAGTTAAAATCTGTACAAAAATACATTTGGTTATGTTTATTGAAGTAATATTTTTGTCTTTTTTTTTAGTGCCCCTTTTGGTCCTTCTGCCCCTGCCCCATTGCAGGTCTGTGCACGCCACTGTTCTTTAATTCTGTGTAAGTTTCAAACCGAACAACGGTTTGGAGCCGATAAGGAGTCGACACCATGGACTGGGGAACCGACCTGTGGGTGAGTTAAAACTAACACATCATAGGTTCTTTAATGCTTTATCTCCTCTCCATAAACCAAAAAGCATCTTTCAAGCATCTTTTAACGTTTCTCTGTTTTCCGTCAAATGCTTTCTGTCTCTATGGTGAACAGATATTTTACTGAAATTAGGTGTTTTACTGAAATTAGGTGTTTTAGTTCAGTGGTCCAACATTCATCAGAGCCATCATTTTTGGACTTAGTCAAAAATCTCTAGTTGTTGAAATATTTCCCCAAAATGAGAATGTTTGCATTATTACTTTGCCCAATACTGATACTGTTATATATATTTACATATATTTTCTATATTGCTGTCATGAGTATAATTAGTATTAGTGTTTTTGTGCTGTATGTATGTGTGATTTGTTTCAAAACAACCCCAAACACTACGCTAATGAATACTAATGCTGAAGTCATGAATCAGTATGGTTGTAAATTTAAATATATATCTCCAGCTTGTTTTAAAATATCTATTATAACACTTCAAACTTATCAAATGCACCAAAGTTAAAATGGATTTTTAATTTCAGAGAACACAACGCCCATTTTTTCTTTAGAAACAGGTTCCTCCTAAGAGATCACATAACGGATTTCCTGTTGCCACTTTCTTTTTTGCTCAGTGCAGGTTCAAACCTGATGCAGACCTGAGAACAGTTTAAGTTTGCCACATGTGGACCTACTGCTGTATACACAGCCTTTTTTAATTCATCATAATTATCATTTTTGTCACCTGTAGATCTTCAAGTTCAATTGGACCATGCTGTACCTTACTCAGCTAACCGGCATGGTCCTTCTCACACTCGTAAATGGTGGTAAGTTGCCATGCTTCCATCTCTACACGATTGCAGCAGATCATTTCTTGTGTGTATTTCTTCTTCTTGTGAAATGATAGCTGTAGACTGTAGAATGTTGAATCGTGGTTATTTATTTAAAAGTATATTTCACAGTAACTATGTCCTAAAACGAATACTGTTTCTATGTGGCAGAAAAGGAATATATTTATTGTGACATTCAGGGGCGGTTCTAGGATTTCCTCTTTAGGGGGTTTTAGCCCTCAGTGAGAATTTAAAACAAGAAGAGTTTTATATTATATATTATATGACTACATAGTAAGCCAAAAGCTATGGTATTATTTAAAATGGCAAAAGTGGACACCAAAATTTTATGCATGATGTAATGATGCCAGTCTTGAATCAAATCAGTTCATGTATGTGTGCATTCTCTACAAATAGTGTGTCCAATGAATACAATCATTAATAAACAAATATTCACAAGACAAAGACCAAATCAATAAATGTTATTTTTATTTAGTATTGAATGGATTGTTAAAATTTTGTTTGTGCTATCAACTCTGGTAATGAAAATTAGTGAAATTTCACTGCTTTTGGTTTCCGTCTTTGAGGCTTTCCGCTGATTAACGTTATAGATAAATGCCTCCAGCTCTGACTGGGCGTGCCTGAGCTTCTCCGTTCAAATAAAGCAGACAGCTGATGACACACTTTTAAGTAAAAAAAAATCGCTCTTGGATCAAACTGATAAATCATTTTCTTTCCCATCAATGACATGTCCTTCATTTTAACGTAATTTTTTATTTTTTATTTATAAAAGTAAAAATTATACTTTTAGTTTTAGGGTGGCTGAGATCACAGACAAGGGGGCTGGAGCCACCCTAAAAATGGTCTAGAACCGCATTTAATGCATATTTACTTTAATGTGGACAGTCATTTTGGGCCATTGTACTTAGGCATCCTGCTATTTGTTCATCCGTGTCAGGGTCTCACATTTGAGGCAGAAATACACCTTGGATGGAGTCAATTAAAGGGAATCACACTCAGTCATGTCTAGGGCCACTTTATCGAACCCTGCCTAAATCCCACACAAGTGCAAAGAAATGTGCTATATTTTCTTCTGACAGAGTTTTACTCATCATACCTCTAGTCTGTGACCTATCGAACCAGTATTAATGTATTTATTGATGGCGGATGCTTCAAAACACGGCCCTTCACACTGCACACGACCAGTATTGTATAAAGTATTAGAAAGCAATACTTGAGTAAAAGTACAAGTATTGTAGCAGAAAAAGACTTTAGTAGAAGTGAAAGTCACCTTTTAGAATATTACTCAAGTAAAAGTCTTAAAGTATCTGATATTTACTGTACTTAAGTATCAAAAGTCATTTTCTGATATTAAATGTACTTAAGTATTTGAAGTAAAAAGTAAAATTTCAGTGATTTTCGTTAGGCATAAGATCAGGGGCGGTTCTAGGGTTTTAATCTTTAGGGGGTTTGAGCCCTCAGTGAGAATTTAAAACAAGAAGAGTTTTATATTATATATTATATGACTACATAGTAAGTCAATAGTTATGATATTATTAAATGGCAAAAGTGGACACCAAAATTTTATGCATGATGTAATGATGCCAGTTCATGTATGTGTGCATTCTCTACGAACAGTGTGTCCAATGAATGCAGTCATTAATAAACAAATATTCACAAGACAAAGACCGAATCAATAAATGTTATTTTTATTTAGTATTGATATTGCATTAATATTTTGTTTGTGCTGCAACTCTGGTAATAAGAATAGTGACATTTCACTGCTTTTGGTTGCCGCCTTTGCTTCTTTCCGCCGATTAACATTATAGATAAACGCCTCCAGCTCTGACTGCGCGTGCACGCTGCGCGTACCTGTGCTTCTCCGTAGCGCGCGCGGACGTGCGTAATGCAATCTAGGAGCAGTGATTCACCAAACCTCCCTTATTACAGTCGCACACATTTCTGCTGATTTTATTTTGTAGTAACGAGTAACGAAGACGCTTAGTGGAAATATAACGGAGTAAAAGTATACATTTTATCTAGGAAATGTAGTGGAGTAAAAGTGAAAGTTGACATAAATTTAAATAGCGAAGTACAGATACGTGACATTTCTACTTAAGTACGGTAACGAAGTATTTTTACTTCGTTACATTACAACACTGCACACGACAAACGGACACGACTGTCGTATTTCGCCCCTAGTGGCAGTCGCACAGAATGTGCAATATGATCGTGTAGACGTCAACATGGGAGAGAAGCTAAATTCTCGTGACACCCGAAAATAACCACGAAAATCTTCCCCATTAAAGCGCAACTTTTGCACTAAACGGTGATCCTCGCCGAGACTTTTTCTCCGAGTCAGGTAGTGTTTTCTCCAAACTGATTTGAAATATTTTCTTTTGCGTCTCCAGTAAAGGAGAGCAAAAGCAAGAGCCTGTATTCTCTCTCCATTTATCATGGTGAATGAATCAATGAAGAAGTAAATACAAACAATCAATACACACACTCCCTTCACACTGGACACGACATACGGAAACGACTGTCGGATTTCGCCCCCTAGTGACAGTCACACGCAATGTGCAATATGATCGTGTAGACGTCAACATGGGAGAGAAGCTAATTCTCGCGATCTCGGAAAAACCAATACTGTATGTTACGTCTCTAGAATTATACAGAGATGTTTACAGGAAAAATGAAGCATGGCAGCGAGTTGCCGAGATTGTCGGTCTTTTAAAATAATACAGTATAAATATTAATAATTTTTTATTTTTTCAAAAACAATGTATTTAAAACAAAAAGATTGTTTTTGATAAAGTTTAAAAATTACATTGTTATTGATAAAAAGTAATAAATTATTCATATTTATATGGCATTATTTTTAATGTTGTGTCCATGTTTCCTCAAATTTTTCGCGCTCTTTCTGGTTGTATTTGTATTTATTGTTGTATTGATTGTTTGTATTTACTCCTTCATTAATGAATTAATTAATTCATTCATTCACCATGATAAATGGAGAGAGAATACAGGCTCATGCTTTTGCTCTGCTTTACTGGAGACGCAAAAGAAAATATTGCAAATCAGTGTGGAGAAAACACTACCTGACTCGGCGAGTCACGGCGAGTATCCATGCTTCATTTTTTCTGTTAACATCTCTGTATGATTCTAGAGACGTATCATACAGTATTGGGTTTTCCGAGACCCTGAGAAAGCGTCTCTCCCATGTTGACGTGTACACGATCATATTGCACATTCCGTGCGACTGTCACTAGTCGTTTCCGTGTGCGGTGTGAAGGCGGCTTTAGACATCTGCTAAATGCCGTAAATTTAAATAAAACAAGGTGTAGGTTAGACTTACAACTATACAAGAAACTATAACTTTTTGAAGTTTTTCACATTTTTTTCAAGTGTTTTCAAAATGAAATGACCAATTTCTAAATAGAGTAATTTGTTTTGCAGATGGTTGTCCCATTACAATTCAGCCTGCTAAACTAGTGGTAGAGTTTGGTGCTTCTGCCACAGCTAACTGTTCCACAACCATCACCCATGAAGGAATGGGTTGGGAGGCATTGAGTGGAGCAGTGGATCTAACAAGAGACGTCCAGTTCCTTATCTGGAGGGTAGAGAGTCTGAAACACTGGGACACACAGCCAATATGCTACATCAATGCACACGAGCAGTGCCAATCCAAGCTCCCAGTTACTGTTTACAGTGAGTCGTATGTTACCCGCTGAGTTTGAGATATAATAATGTTTACCCTGAATGCTTTATATATGATATATAGAAAACGTCTGCTCTTTCTCCACAGAACGTCCAGAGCAGGTGTTGATCAGCACCAAGAATCACACAGGGCCAATGATTGAGGGCAAACAGTACAATCTCGAGTGTTATGTTCAGAATGTTGCTCCTGTTAATTTCCTCACTGTCAACTGGTACAAAGGACAACCAGGACAGCTAGTGAAAAGTGTACAATTTAATAACAATTCCTCCAAAACACCAGTAAACCGTTCTACTGAACTCAACATCTCGACCAGCAAAGAAGATGATGGAGTTCAGTACAGATGTGAGGCAAAGCTGGAACTAGGGCCAGAAGGGCCTCAACCTCCTCCTATAAAGACATCAGATCCTCTCAACATTATAGTGTACTGTGAGTGTTTCATAGAGTCTGTAGGCTCTACATATCTACATATTTTAATATTGCATTTTTCCAGGTTATTTAATCTTTTCAGTCTAGAAATGTAGGAAAATTCTAGAAATGTTCTTCTCGGATTGAATTTTGTCACATTGGTTTATTTTTCAGACAAAACTGTAATATCACAAGTTTAGATTGATGTGTTAATTTTAAAATTATTAGTTGCTATAGTAACAACTCAAGCACAGTGTTTTCAGGCTACGAAACCAAGAACAGCAAACGATTTCCTAAATTTGTTGAACAATTTCAGGAAGTGTGAGTCTTTTGAGAAGTGGTGCAAGGGAAATTTAGGCAGGCAATTTAAGCAAGCACAGGACAAAACTGTTTGTTTATTAACTTTAATGTCATAGGTGTTAAAAACCATTAGACCCCCAACAATGTGTTTAAGTTGGTTTTAAAAGGAAAGGAGACTAATCAATAGAACTTCAGTAGAAACATGCAGTTGAATTTGAACATGGATTGCTTAACAACCAGGGAACGGCTTCTAGAGAACTACTTTAAGTATTTTAAAACAGCATGTCGGTATATCGAGTATTAATCATTACGATACAGCAGCTTAAGCAGTGCTTCTGTAAAACAAATCACAGTTATGTGTATAAGACTAAAACATATTTGTTTGATTTCATGAACAAAATAAAAGTTGCACTTTTGGCTCAGTATTTGTGACATGATGTTTCAGTCTCAAACTTTGTCCATAGATGGTCCAGAAATTCAGCCAGTCACACCCTCAGAAGTGGTGAAAGCAGGCAATGACTTGTCTCTGAACTGCACTGCAGAAGGAAATCCAGAGCCTCAAGTGAGCTGGAGCTTTCAAAACCAAACTAAGGCCACTGGGAGGCGGCAGGCAATTCTAAACCTTTCTAAAGCCAAGTCTGCTGATGCTGGTGAATATTTGTGCAATGCTTCTAATGAATTTGGGAGCAAAACAAGGACAGTCTCACTGACAGTAGAAGGTACGTCTGATGTCAAGTGTAAATGTAGGCTAGAAAATACCATGCCATCAGCACAGGCAAATGATTTAGTTTAACTTATTAAATTTCTTTAAAAAATTTACTTTGTTAAAGACAATGTTATGTAGCATGCATTACTGACTAACTTGAGTCTTGTCTTTTTTCTATTTTCTTTACAGAAAGCAACATGCAAACAATAATAATCTGTGTTGTGGTTGTACTTCTGATTTTTATCCCTATTGGAATTTACACTTTTTTCAAGTGCAGATGATCTGAAAGTTGCACCATACAGACTAATGGTGATGTCTCTGTCATTATTGAAGTAGTGATGTTACCGGTGTTGTAATGTAACGGAGTACAACCTACCAGTGGTTTTACCAGTGGTTTAGTCGGGGCCATATGCACGTATACGGAGTATGCTTACTTTTTTCCCCAGGGCTGTTTGCGTATAACGACTTCTATGGCTTAATATTAGCGTATACCCACTTGTTTTGCTGCTTAAAACGTCCATAATTTACCCTCGTTTTTTCTTCCCTTTTAACTGCGTCGCATTTTTAACTTTGTTGTAATTGGTTCACTTTAATTTGAATTCCGCCCCCTTTCACCGCCCCCGACAGCTGTTGATAACAAACTTTACCGAGCGTTTACAGGGAGGAGAGTTTACTTCATCCACAGAAGCTGGTGTCATGCTGAAGCAGTCTTAAGTAAAGTTGGCCGCATATTCACAGATTCGAGTTTCCCGAGTCAATAACTCCTGAGCTAAAAGCTGTTACTACACAAAAAACACCTCTTTTCTATCGTAGTAATGTAGAGAGGCAGACACAACACAATTTTCCTCAAAATCAGCTTTCCTCTGTGGCTGACAAAAAAGCGAATACTAAAAAATAGTCAATAACTTCACTGCAATACACTGTACCAGGGGCAGTTCTAGGATTTCATCTTTAGGGGGGTTTAGCCATCAGTGAGAATTTAAAACAAGAAGAGTTTTATATTATATATTATATGACTATAGTAAGCCAAGAGTGGTATGGTAATGGTATTATTTAAAATGGCAAAAGTGGACACCAAAATTTTATGCATGATGTAATGATGCCAGTCTTGAATCAAATCAGTTTATGTATGTGTGCATTCTCTACAAACAGTGTGTCCAATTAATGCAGTCATTAATAAAAGGATATTCACAAGACAAATACCAAATAAATAAATGTTATTTTTATTTAGTATTGAATGTATTGTTTGCATTAATATTTTGTTTGTGCTATCAATTCTGGTAATGAAAATAGTGAAATTTTACTGCTTTTGGTTGCCGTCTTTGTTGCTTTCCGCCGATTATCTGCAAATAAAGCAGACTAAAAAAGGCCTAGAACCGCCCCTGCACTGTACTGTCACCAAATTCAGCTCACACATCACTTGGAGAAATGTCTTTTTTGTATCATTTTTATGATTGTTCATAATAAAAAACAAAACAATAACTGCACTGTAATACACTGTACTGTCACCAAATTCAGCTCACGCACCACTGATGTCCTGATAGTTATACTACAACACTTATTTTGGGGAAATTTCTTTTTGTATAATTTTTATGTTTTTTTTAAATATGAAAATAATTCCATAAATTCACTATTATGGAAATTATATTCAATAACTTCACTGTAATACACTGTACTGTCATCAAATTCAGCTCAAACATCACCGATGTCCTGATAGTTATACTGCAACACTTATTTTGAGAAACTCTAGTTTTTGATTATTTTTATTGTTTGCATTATAAACAATATACAACAATATACATTTCACTGTGATGTAACCTTCAATGTGTAACTCAGCTTTTGTCAAACATATGTTATCCTGCTGCTTATATAAGAGCTATTACAGATATTGTTAAACTCTATGGTCTCTGTGCTTGCTTTAGCTCAATGCACAATACCAAGGGGTATATCCGCTCAGTGTTTGTGCTTCTGTCATCCCAAGGCATTTTATGTGGAACCGTTTTGTGCAGGTTCCACACTGAATCTATATAAGGGGGAAATATGTAAATTATATCTATAAAATATTTACTTTAGGAATCCTGTAATGCATAAACATATTGAAATATTTAGTTACTTTAAATTTATCCATACACTCAATCCATACATACAGTGTATCCATACACTCAATCCATACATACAGTGTATCCATACACTAACAAAAGTCCTGTCGCCTATCCAAGTTGTAGGATCAACAAATAATAACTTGACTTCTAGTTGATCATTTGGAATCAGAAGTGGCAGATATGAAAGGCAAAGGCCTCTAGATTAAGCTTATTTTACCAAAATAAAATATTATCATGCCTTGATTTTAATTATTTAATTAGGAGAGAAAGGTGGAGGCTGAAGTATGAGAAGGAGCACCATCCTGCTGGAGAATTTGCCCTCTCCTGTGGTATGTAATGGGCAACAAGAATGCCTTGATAACTCAGGCTGTTGATGTTGCCATCCACTCTGCAGATCTCTCGCATGCCCCCATACTGAATGTAACCCCAAACCATGATTTTTTCCTCCACTGAACTGTTTTGTGTGTGAATCTTGGGTCCATGTGGGTTCCAATAGGTCTTCTGCAGTATTTGCGATGATTGAGATGCAGTTCAATAGATGATTCATCAGAAAAAATGTTTGGAACATACTGTAACTGAACAAACAATGCATAATTGAATGACAACATAGTTTTTATGTAAGTGTATGAGTGCATTATGGTAGATCATTATGTTAGCATCGCAAAGGTTGTGGGTTCGATTCCCAGGGAACACAGATACTGATAAAATGTGTGTAAATCAAATGCACTGTTAGTTTCTTTGGATAAAAGTGACTGCTAAAGGCATTAATGTTAATGTCATTTAAATGCAAACATTGGCTTCTGTGTTGTTTTTGCTTTTCTTGTTTTGGCAGCATGGCAGGGAAAAGGGGGGTTTAAGAGGTGGGCGGGGGTAGTAGTATACCAATTTTTTTTGAGGACTACACCACTGTTCTTGACTGTACTTAAGTAGAAATTTCACATATACTTTACTTTGCTATTTAAATTTGTCAACTTTCACTTTACTCCACTACATTTCCTAGATAAAATGTATACTTTTACTCTGAAATATTACCACTACGCATGTTCGTTACTCGTTACTGCAAAAAAAAAAAAAATCTGAAGAAATGTGTGCGACTGCAATGAGGGAGGTTTGGCGAATCACTGCTCCTAGGTTGTATTACGCTCTATTTCGGCGTAATGTTGCCAAAGGAGGCGGAAGCACAACTGAAACCTCCATGGAAGCACCTACTGGAGGACCTCCCGTTATCATAGACGACCACCCCGACGATAGCGGTGAAGTCAGTGAACAGGGTGAAGAAGATAACGTTATACACCCGTAGCTGTATTTGCAAGAAATGTTTCTGTACATTGGAATGAAAGATTCTTCCTACCGGATGAAGTGAAAAAAAATATATAATATATACAATATATTACAATATCTGTAAACTTAATGTCTAATATTTGTCTATATCTTTATATAAAGTTATTTAATTTGCATTATATATAATATTAATGCAAATTAAATAACTTTATATAAAGATTCTTTTCTTATTTCATAGTATATGTGTTTATATATATATATATATATATATATATATATATATATATATATATATATATATATATATATATATTGTACAATTTCTGTCAACTTAATGTCTAATATTTGTACATTTTTGTGCATTTTTTGTAGTTTTGTATGAAAGTTAGATCATTTTTTTCCTCACTTCTTCATCACTGCAACAAGTATGAGACCCACTAACTGTATTCACGCCTCGTGCAGCATCCCTTATCTCAGGCCTGCCGTTTATGGGTCGCAACCCAAATGACTCATCACTCCCTTCGTAGTTAGAATATACATCGCATCACACAGTGTGCAGTGTGAAGGCTGCTATGTATGTCAATTTATGACTTCAATGTATGACAAAAACAAGAAGGATTATTTGTTTTTTAGTTTTCTTTTTACTCTTTTCTTGACGTTCGTTAATTCAGTGTAAGTTTTAAACCAAACAGCAGTTTGGAGCTGATAAGGAATCGACACCATGGACTGGGGAACCGACCTTTGGGTAAGTTAAACACATTGTACTGTAGGTCCTTTATGCTTTATTTTGTCTCCATAAATAAAAAAGCATCTTTCAGTCTGAAAAAAACAAGTTTCTCTGTTTTCCCTCAAACGCTTTCTGTCTCGATGGTGAACAGATATTTTACTGAAATGAGGTGTTTTAGTTGAATGAGGTGTTTAACTTAAACTTTGTGTTGAACTGAACCTATAGGATGCGAAACCGTTAACATTCCCCTTGTGTCGTGTTATAAACGGCTCTAAATGTAAGAGCTGGTGATCCGCCTGGGGCTCTTACATGTGTGTTAAACTGGTCTGTACTGATAACAACTCATTCTGCTCATTCTGTGTTGTGTTTCAGGTGTAAACAGTGTCTCCATGTGTAGTACTCAGAAATAAACATTCATCAGATCCATCATTGTTGGAGTTAGTCATAAATCTCTAGTTGTTGAAATATTGCCCCAAAATGAGAGAATGTTTGCATTATTACTTTGCCCAATACTGATACTGTTATATATATATTTACATATATTTTCTATTTTGCTGTCATGAGTATAATTAGTATTAGTGTTTTTGTACTGTATGTATGTGTGATTTGTTTCAAAACATCTCCAGCTTGTTTTAAAATATCTATTATGACACTTCACACTTATCAAACGAACCAAAGTTCATTTCAGAGAACACAGCACCCATTTTTTCTTTAGAAACAGGTTCCTCATAACAGATCACATAACATTATTTCCTGCTGTCACTTGCCTTTTTTGCTCAGAGCAGACTTAAACTTGATGCAGACCAGAGAACAGTTTCAGTTTGCCACATATGGATCTACCTCTGTATACACAGCCTTTTTTAAATCATCATCATCATTATCATCATCGTCATCGTATATCACTATCATTTTTGTCACCTGTAGATCTTCAAGTTCTATTGGCCCATGCTGTACCTTACTCAGCTACCCGGCATGGTCCTTCTCGCACTCCTAAATGGTGGTAAGTTGCGATGCTTCCATCTCTACACGATTGCAGCAGATCATTTCTTGTGTATTTCTTTTTCTTGTGAAATGATAGGCAAGGCAAGGCAAGTTTATTTGTATAGCACATTTCATACACAGAGGTCATTCAAAGTGCTTTACATCGAAATTAGAAAACAATTTATAAAAGAGAAATAAGACACAATAAAATCATAATAAAAACAAAGAACAATTAAAGAAAATAAATGTCATTTTAATAAAAACTGTTTAAAATATGTTAAAAAGAATAAAACAGGAGTAAAAGTCATTTGGATAAAAAGTGTAGTCGGTGTGAAGCAGCACAGCGCTCATTCAGTAAATGCAGAGTTAAACAGATGTGTTTTTGATCTTGATTTAAAAGTGTCTACTGTTGAAACACATCTGATCTTTTCTGGAAGCTGATTCCAGCTATAGGTGGCATAATAACTAAATGCTGATGCACCTTGTTTTGAGTAAACCCTTGGTATCTCTAACTGACCTGATCCTAATGATCTGAGTAGTCTGCTTGGTTTATATTCAATTAGCATATCTGTAATGTATTTCGGTCCTAAGCCATGAAGTGATTTATAAATGAGTAACAATACTTTAAAATCTATTCTAAATGTAACTGGAAGCCAGTGTAAGGACCTGAGGACTGTCGAAGGTAAGTCTGATGTCAAGTGTAAATGTAGGCTAGAAAATACCATGCCATCAACACAGGCAAATGATTTAGTTTAACTTATTAAATTTCTTTAAAAAAAATGTACTTTGTTAAAGACAATGTTATGTAGCATGCATTACTGACTAACTTTAGTCTTGTCTTTTTTCTATTTTCTTTACAGAAAGCAACATGCGGACAATAATAATCTGTGTTGGGGTTCTATTACTGACTTTAATCCTTATTGCATATGGAATTTACACTTTTGTCACGCGCTGACGATCTGAGAGTTACACCATATAGACTAATGGTGATATCTCTATGTCACTATTGAAGTAGAATGATGGAAAAGTGGTGATGTTACCGGTGTTGTAATGTAACGGAGTACAAATACTTTGTTACTGTACTTTCGAAATTTCACATATCTGCTCTTTACTTCGCTATTTAAATTTATGTCAACTTTCACTTTTACTCCACTACATTTCCTAGATAAAATGTATACTTTTACTCCGAAATATTAAGTGCCCCTTATGCCTACCGAAAACCACTGAAATTTTACTTTTTACTTTTACTTCAAATACTTAAGTACATTTAAATATCAGAAAATTACTTTTGATACTTAATTACAGTATATATCAAATACTTTAAGACTTTTACATAATAATAAGTAAAATATAAGTAATAATAAGTAAGTAATAATAAGTAATATTCTAAAAGGTAACTTTCACTTCTACCAAAGTCTTTTTCCAGTACGATACTTGTACTTTTACTCAAGTATTGCTTTCTAGTACTTTATACAAGACTGGATGTTACCAGTGACACCGCACCGAGGCGTGTGTCAAAAATAAAGAACCGACTTTCATTGAACCTTTGTATCGAAGCTTGATTCCTTCTGGTAAAATCACGTGACCAATGACGTCCGAAGCTTCGTTTCACACATACCCACGTGACTGCTTCGTTATCTGATTCAAAGTTTTAAAATCGTGCGCGACACGCGGCGGAGCGCCCTCGTGTGTTGTATTGGAGTATTGCGTTACACGGAATCTATTACAGTATACAGTAGCGAGTTTAGAAGAGTTTATTGTTGCGAGTTGTCAATGGAGCCTGTTACAAAAAGATCGCATTCTGAAATGTGATAACACTTTCATTTGATTTCGCCCAATAAGGTGGATATATATGGTTTTGTTATGAAGCCTATATTTATAACTTAAATCTCACTCATTATTGGGCAAATATACGATTCAGTGTAACATTTCATGGCGTATATTTTGTCATATATATATTTATTGGATAGTAGTAATACGTTGAAAAATATAGGAGTGCAACAAAAGCCTTTTGTGCACCGCTTAATAACATGACCTTTTTTTTTTTAAATCGTTCACAATTTATACTTTTGAGACAAGGTCTATCCTTAATCTGTTTTTAGGTCCAGATGTCTAGGGCAAACACCTTTTCACACCATTTGGGTTTGGATTTAGTTTTCCCTTAGTAATAAAAACCTTCATTTAACAACTGCATGTTGTGTTTACTCGTGATATCTTTGACTAATATTTAAATTTATTTGATGATCTGAAACATTAAATTGTGACAAACGTGCAAAAAAAAATATTAAAAATCAGGACACTTTTTCACACCACTGTATGTATTTTTATATGTATGTGTTTGCACAAATGTGGATACAAACTCAAGAAATGACACATCTCAATGTCTCATAAAAGCACAGATAAATAATAACGCATTCGATTGAGTGAAATCAAATGACAGCCTTTTGTATAACAACAAAACTTCAAAAGTATTTTAATGATATTAGATGTGAATAAATTGTGCTTTAAAAAATTGTGAAATCTTGTGTTTATTAAAGTGTGATAATGGAGATCACTAATAACAACTGGCAAGAAGGTGAATGTATAAATGTATTTAATGAATGCAAATTAATTTCTTTATATAAGATTATTTTCTTATTTCATTGTAAACACACACACACACACACACACACACACACACACACACACACACACACACACATATATATATAACGCGTGTGACGCAATAGGGTCTCCACACTACGTCGTTTACTACGGGTCTGAGTTATATCCATTTGGGACGCAGCCGTATAAATGCGGTACGTCTCCTTTAAGAATCTGGGATTTGGGAGTGACGCGGATACGAAAGCCTGTTGATCCATTTTAGGTTTTTTTTGCAACGAAAATTTCTTGGACAACGGAAAAGTCGCTCGTTTCTTAAAGCTGGGTTTTAGGGTGCTAGTTGATCATGTATGACGTCAAACGACAAAAACAAGAAGGATTAACTGTTTTTTAGTTTTCTTTTTGCTCTTTTGTTGACATTCGTTAATTTAGTGTAAGTTTTAAACCGAACAGCAGTTTGGAGCCGATAAGGAACCGACACCATGGACTGGGGAACCGACCTGTGGGTGAGTTAAAACTAACACATCATAGGGTCTTTATGCTTTATTTTCTCTCCATAAACCAAAAAGCATCTTTCAGGGCGAAAAAAAAAGTTTCTCTGTTTTCCCTCAAACGCTTTCTGTCTCCATGGTGAACATCAAATTTGAGTAACAAGACAAATGAGGTGTTTAGTTGGACTTTGTGTGAATTGAACCTATAGGATGCGACACCGTTAACATTCCCCTTGTGTCGTGTTATAAACGGCTCTAACTGGGAGAGCTGATAATCCGCCTGGGGCTCTTACATGTGTGTTAAACTGGTCTGTACTGATGATAAGTCATTCTGCTCGTTCTGTCTTGTGTTCAGATGTAAAGTAAGAGGGACGCGGTTTTTCAGGTGTAAAAAGTATTAATTGTGACATCATGAACTTTATGTTGGTTATGTTGATTGTCTCTCGGCCTCGCTCTCTGTTTGTCTCCATGTCTGTGTGTCTGACCGTCTGTGTGTCTGACCGTCTGTCTGATTGTCTGCCTGTCTGTCTGAGTGTCTGCCTGTCTGTCTGTCTGAGTGATTGCCTGTCTGTTTGTCTGCCTGTCTGTCTGTCTGTCTGAATGATTGCCCGTCTGTCTGTCTGCCCGTCTGTCTGCCTGTCTGTCTGCCCATCTGTCTGTCTGCCCGTCTGTCTGTCTGTCTGTCTGTCTGTCTGTCTGTCTGCCTCTTCAAGTATCTCTCTACCTGTTTAACTACTTGTCTGTCTGTTTGTCTGTCTGTCGCTGTCTCTTATTCTATCTATCTATCTATCTATCTATCTATCTATCTATCTATCTATCTATCTATCTATCGTATCTCTCTGTCCGCCTGACATTTTGACTATGTAGCTATCTATTGTTCTGTTTCTGTTCCCTCTGGCTGTCATTTTTAAACCCCTCTATCAGTTTAAACAGCCAATCATCAAGCTTTTATATCCCAATGTCCCTACCTATCAATTCTTCTGTTCATCTATCATGTTCATTCTTAAAAAAAAAGAGAGAGAGAAATTTCCCAATTGTGGGACGAATAAAGGTATATCTTATCTTATCTGTCTATCTTCTGCTTCATCTCTATGGCCCTCTGATTATACCCATGCTCCACCATCCATCCATCCATTGATCAAATCCTCCTTTTGTCTGTGTATTCTTTCATCTATCTTTTCATATGTGTTCTGCATTTCCCTGGTCTGTGTTTTGGACTTTTGACTATTTGACTGTTTCTGTTGTTTATTGTTCATTTGAAAATAAATAACCCTTTAACCCTTTAGCTCACTAGTCATCCAGATGTTGGTTTTCCTTGGCATCATTTACAGCATAAATGTTCAGTAGATTCCACCGCTCAAAAGCAACAAAAACAAACAAACAAACAAACCTTTTGTTCATAAAGATAGAAGACAAAATATCTGTGATGCATTTAGGTTAGAATCTTGAAGGAGCTTTTACAATGTTTTATCTGAGACGTTTCACTATTTCTTGGACATCTGAGAAGCTTCACACACCTGATGCATGTATCTTTGGGCTGTGGAGCCCTGTTTTTGTTTATAGTTTATTAAGAACGTGTCCAAATTATTTACTACAGTTTGCCTACATGCAGTGTGTGCAGTGCGAGTATTTGGGATGTTGTGGTCTGAAGTTAACCCTGTATCTCAGGGACCGTCCATCCTGTTCCTCACTCCACCCTGGACTACTAAAGCGTCTCTTTCGGTGACCTTGCTTCTGTTTTCAAGACTAAAAGGAAAGGAAAAAGGATGCAAATGTATTCACAGCTGAACATCTACAGTGTAAAACTGGAGCATTAGAGAGAAGCGGGTGTGGACTTTCTGACCCCGTTACACTGGTTCCCTCAGGGTTTCTGTCCTATGTCCCCTTTCCATCATGTGGCCTACTGCGACAGCCTAATTAGTTTTGCCCTAATTTTTGTGGCCAATCATCCAGTCCAGGTCCCTGTGGGGAGATTTGGTGTTACGCTGCAGATTTTTTTTCTCCCCAGACAAAGAGAGATGTGTTCCTGTCTCGTGGCCTGTAGCAGGCTGAATTTCATATCATAACCATCAAAAAAATCCAGTTATGCTTTTTATTTGGTGTCAAGCCTGATTACTTTGCTGGACATAACCATTCTGAGCCCCAATACAATAAGTGTAGGTTTGTGCGTATGCAGACAGCACAACACAAGCAGCACTGTTTACTTACTCGCCTGTATGACTTGTGCACATCAGCAGAATTAAAGCGACATTCACTAGACAATACATGCGAGCTAAAACGTCCTTGGCCATGAAGTTCCCTTAAAGTGTAGACGTGTAAAATATATTCAGGTTTCATGTAAATGATTTTAAACACACTGATGGGCTCTGTTGATTTTGTGCTGTTATCTTTATTGTTATGATCTGCTCTGATGAACCTGGGAGTACAAAACAGTTTTTTTATGATCTGAAAGATTCATGAGACATTGAGTAGGTTGTAGTATTCTATAACTAAATATTTATACAGTCCTGCTCACTAAAACTTAATCATTAATCAATCCAGACTTTATTATTGCCTGTTTATTGTTTCTCAGGGACAGAGAGACATCCTGTTAGGGGTCTGGGTGTGGTCAGGGTACTCTGGTGGTGTGAACGGGGTGGTACTAGGACATTGTTGTTGTTGTTGTTGTTGTCTGGGTGTTAGCAGAGAAGGAGAAGCTCAGATCCATCAAGTCCATTCTGTCTGGTTGTTTTGTTTGGTGTCGCTCTGTTACTCCTTCTCGTCTGTAATATAACCCGCTCGTGAGGAAAACAATAGTAATATAATACATTGCTGGTAATCTACCTTTCAGGAGTCGTGCTAGATTTGTTGAAAGAACGACTGCCTCGTATCTGTACGAATAAATATCATGGAAAATATTGTTTGCTCCAAAGGTTTTAAACAAATGCTGACTTTTCGGTGTGATCAGATCCCAAGGATTTTGATCACAAAAAGGATTTGATCGGCCCACAATTGTAGCTAACTTTTCAAGAGACTTTAAGTCTTTAGTCTGTCAGAGCATAACGTGATGACGGTATCGCTATTTCTTTGCCGATCCAGAGGATCCGGTTGAGTCTGCTTGTGTTTCCATGCAGCGTCCTGAGCTTCTAGTTCTGCTGGTGGGTGTCTGAAGGAGCGAGTCGGCGTGAGTCAGTGGCATGAATCAGACAGTTCACATCAATTTGGTGTCTCAGCAATGGACCGTCTGATCGGTTTTGTATTTTTTGTTTAGTCATTTAGGCTTGACTACGGCATGGCATGTGTCCAGTGTTTCCCTGTTGATCTGTTGCTATCTGTGTGTATGATTCGGCTCTCCCAGTCTCAGTCAGAGCGTGTGTCTGTATTTGTATGCTCATTTTCTAAAAATGTATCACAGTAGGCTGCATATTCAGACATGAGAGCTGTGAGTGCTAGACTGGGGTGATGTGTCAGAGAAGGGCTTGGTGTGATGCTTTGTTCACGCTTTAGTTTTTGCTCAGCATGGGAGGGACAAGACAATGATCAGGTTAGAACCAAAATACCCATGAGGCCTGAAAGACAAGCGGCTTTTTTCTTTAATTAGGCTCAAGCACTTTAAAATAGTGTCAGAAACTAAATCCTGAAATTGAACGTGTTCGTCATGCTCGTTTTAGAAACTTCACTCCACTCGGCTTCGCACGGCTGTTGTTTATTTATTTATTTATTTTACTAAATGGGTCATTGAGAGTGTGGGCCAGAGGAAGGAGGAGTTTAGGGCATGGACCAGCTTGTTAGGAATTTTCTTCTGAACCTTTCCCCTCCCTTTTATACTGTAGTTGATTCCGGTAGCTTGGCTTTAGAAGGTAGGTTGTGTGTGTGTGTGTGTGTAGGGAATCATTTCTTGATATCACTCACGTTCGGGCATGCTCACACTTGAAGCACTCCCACCAACACACTAACCAAAAAAGGAGCCGAGGAACCAGAGCTTGAAGGAGACACACCAGATCACGCCTCTTCTCTTTCACGTTATTTATTTATTTGTTTGTTTGTTTGTTTGTTTGTTTGTTTGTTTATTTCTACTGTCTGTCCGAAGAAGGAAAGTGCTTTTAATTTAATCCTTGTTTAACAAACAAGTTTTATCCTTTTCTTCTAAGTTTATGCTTCGCCTGCATTTCTGCTCTGTAGGAAATAACACGCTGTGACATTTATATTTCTTTGAACCACGTTGATGTACAACAGGAAACGAGGAAGGCTTCTACTTCCTGTGACCCATCCGAGAGAGATGACTGGGCCTCAGTGCTTTTAAACAGGCTCCCGCAGTGCACCAGGGCAAGGTTAGCGTTGTCAGGAAGGCCTCCCGGTGATAAAGCGGCTAAGGGTTAAGGGTTAGCAACATGCAGAGAATCTGAGGAATGTAGGACCTGGTGCGGAGGCAGATAAAATGACACACATCATCACCGGCACACATCACCGTCATATTTATCTTACCATGTACAACAATGTTCAGCTTCTCAGAGGCAAAAACAAAAAACAACCATCAGATCAATCAGAGAAAAATAACGATGCTGTGATTGGGAGAAACTCCTGAAGCAAAATGTTTGGTTTAGAGAAATTTGCTTGTCTAATTTCTTACAGCCGTACAATACGAATGAAGTATTAAAGGTTACCCCCTGAAGGTGTCTGTTTAGAATAAAGTGTTTCCTGTTTAGTAGGAAGGTAGAATTCTTAACTGGATGACGTACCGTACCCTTAGCGTTTGCAGCTCGTTTGCATCAGACACATTTGATTTTGAAAATATTTTCCCTACATGCCCACACTTCATTGCCGATTCTGTCATTCTGCACCTACACGGCATCTGAATCTTCTGAGCGGTTTCTATTTCTGTATCTGTTTTTTTTTTTTTTTCCCTTCACTAAAATTATAGCTTTGCAGTTTTGCTTCCTGCTAGCGAGAGGAACCATAGCGTCAATAAAACTGGCTAATAATCAGCTAATTTCTCAGAAAGAGACCAACTGTTTCTAAGAAAATGAACAATATGCAGTGAACAGTTTTATTTATTTATTTTTGGCCTTTCGACTAAATCTCCGTCTCCAAGAAGCCGATACAGAAAAACAGTCAGATCACAACGTGCAGTATTCTGAAACCCGTGGCCTGAAAAGTGGACAAAAATACTGCTGAGATTAAAAACAAAAAGGTTGCAACATCTATAAACACACAGAACTCAAGAAAGATTTCTGTCCATGCTGATCATATGTAGCTCGTACTGATTTATAAGTCGCGTAGGTTTAGCACGTAAAGCATACAAGTGGTGGTGTGTTCAGTAATCTGATAGAGAGAGCAGGCTGTTATTCGACTATATGGTTATTTAGGAGCAGGGTTTTAATTCTCAAGCCCTCGGATATGATGTTATTCAAAGACAGTTGTTATATTAATGCTCTCAGCAGTCTAAAAGTTTCGACATATGCATTTGAATTGCAGATGAAGCAAATTTGTACAACAGCTCGGTCAAAAGGATGCAGCTTCTCGAGTATTGACTTTCCCCATTCCAAACCAATGGACGTTTAATTTGGAGGTCACTCCCTGGTGTCGTAATACCATCTGATTCTCCAGGAAGGCTTTCCGTTACATTTCGGATAGTTGCCTTGGGGATTTGTCCATTCAGTCACGAGAACACGAGGTTGTCGAGCAGGAAAGGTTGCAGCTGGAGTTCAAGTTTATCCCGAAGGTGTTCAGTCAGGGATCTGTACAGGACACTCAAGATCTAACACACTATACTTAATGGAGCTCACTTTGTGCTCAGGGGCATTGTCATGCCGGAACACGTTCGAGCCTTTTGATTCGAAGTCGCTGCTGCGCTCCAGCGTACAAAGACATTTTATCCACTCGCTGTGTGGCAACAGTTTGGGGAAGAAACACGTTGAAACAGAAAGAGTGTGAGGGTTCGGTGAACACGTAGCGTATAATCTGTAGTAAACGGAAGCAGAGCATCGTCACAGCATAGACCATAATAAAGGTCCAAAAACAACTGCCAGTCTGGAGGCCAGCGGTTATATGGAACAAAAAAAAAAAAACATTCTGAAGCTATTTTATTGACATGAAGTTGGTGGAATGAGCAAAAACCCTGAGCCCACTTTACCTTTATGGAAATGAGAAGTAAAATGAATAGGAGTGAGACACTGCTGCATTTCACTTTCACTGCTCTATAAAACTGATGGATGGTTTCATATCCATACTGCTGATACTTTACTTGGATCTCACATTACCCTGGTAGTACCAGTGAAACCATGGCAACGGGCAGTAACATAAACACAGAAACACCCACTAGCAACCACTGTAGAGCAACCTGACCCTAATCAGAGCCATAGTGATTCTGTAAATACAGTGAGATTCTCTCGCTCTCGCTGTGTGTGTGTGGGTGTGTGTGGGTGTGGGTGTGAGAGAGAGTGTCTGTGTATGAGTGTGTGTGTGAGAGCGTGTGTAATATTTGTTTATCACTTTTTTTTATTTTCAGTTCTGTCTGTGTATAGATCTCTCTAAACAGCATTAAACTCCACTTCATTAAAAATGTCATTTAAAAAGTATTATTGAAGGTTTTTATTATTATTATTATTATTATTATTATTATTATTATTATTATTATGTCATAATGATGACAGATGATTGAGCTCCATGCACGCAGGGTACATGCATTTTTACTGTGCGCCACACAATGTTATGTTGTCGTTATCTCGTCATGAATCTTTCCTCCCTCTCCACAGGTTTCCTGAAGTGTCTTATCTTATCTGTGCTTGATGTTTTCCTACAGGACCAAAATGACGTGATTGAGAAACACACACAGTCAGGACTGGACCTGGTGGATAAATACATTAAGTTTGTTAAAGAGCGCACAGAGATCGAGCAAGGCTACGCCAAGCAGCTACGGTGAGAATATCCACACACTGATCTGGTACAGAGGTGTGTGTGAGTGTGTGTGTGAGTGTGTGTGTGTGTGTGAGTGTGTGTGTGTGTGTGTGTGTGTGTGTGTGTGTGTGTGTGTGTGTGTGTGTGTGTGTGTGTGCGTGGGGCGGTGGGTGAGGGTGTGTGTGAGTGGTGTGGGAGTGGGGTGTGAGGTGGGTGTGTGAGTGTGTGTGTGTGTGTGTGTGTGTTTGTGTGTGTGTGAGTGTGTGTGTGAGTGTGTGTGTGAGTGTGTGTGACTGTGTGTGAGTGTGTGTGTGACTGTGTGAGTGTGTGTGACTGTGTGTGAGTGTGTGTGACTGTGTGTGACTGTGTGAGTGTGTGTGAGTGTGTGAGTGTGTGTGAGTGTGTGTGAGTGTGTGAGTGTGTGTGAGTGTGTGTGAGTGTGTGAGTGTGTGTGAGTGTGTGTGAGTGTGTGAGTGTGTGTGAGTGTGTGTGTGTGAGAGTGTGTGTGTGTGTGTAAGAGAGAGAGAGAGAGAGAGTGTGTGTGTGTGTGTGTGTGTAAGAGAGAGAGAGAGAGAGAGAGAGAGAGTGTGTGTGTGTGTGTGTGTGTGTAAGAGAGAGAGAGAGAGAGAGAGTGTGTGTGTGTGTGTGTGTGAGAGTGTGTGTGTGAAACAGTTTTAGATGATTATGTAATTGACATGGCTTCATGACTGATTGGGAGCAGAACAGAACTTGTCCCTGGAGAGGCAGGATTTGTCCTTGTCCCACCCACTCTCTCTCTCTTTGTCACCCCCCCCCTTCCCCTCTCCTTTTTTATTTATATCTCTCACTCTCAGTGTTTTTTCTTGTTATAGCTTTCCTCCACTTACAGACTCTGTTTCAATTCAATTTCTTGCTGTTTTCTGTCTCTAATCCCATATTGCTCTCTCTCTCTCTCTCTCTCTCGTCATATTTCTCCAGCACTTCCAGTCTCTCATTTTCTCTCTCTTGCTACTGCTCTGTTCCTCATTGTGTTCTCTTTTTTCTCTCCTTCTTCTGCTGAAGGGCCTCTATCGCTTTGCTCCTTCACGTGGCTCTTCCTGTCCCCCGGGTCTCTGTACTGAACAGAGGAAGCGGGAGCAGACTGCCACATGACAGGGCGGATGTGGTGGAGGAAAGTAAAAGAGTGAAAGGAACTTTTTTACTGTCTTAGCACTCTTCAGTAAAATATAAACAGAGCTTGGAGGACATTGTTTCAGGGAAAAAGATGGCATGCGTGTGTGTGTAAATGATTTTCGCTCGCGCTCCCTTACTCACACACACACACACACACACACACACACACACACACACACACACACACACACACACTCTCTCTCTCTTACTATCTCTCCCTCACTCTTACTCTCTCTCTTACTCTCTTTCTATTTCTTTCTTGTAGTTAATAAATAAAAATTCTTGATAAACCAAACAGCTTAAACTCTTGTTCCTGTTAAAATCATTACAGATTCTTACAAACCACTGACCTTAAAGTCTCCTCAAAGCCGCTTCTTACAGAAAGCTTACAGTGGTCTGTGTTCCCACTTGTCGTCCAGCGCTTCAGGGACAGTGGTCTGTGTTCCCACTTGATGTCCAGCGCTTCAGGGACAGTGGTCTGTGTTCCCACCTGACGTCCAACGCTTCAGGGACAGTGGTCTGTGTTCCCACCTGAAGTCCAGCGCTTCAGGGACAGTGGTCTGTGTTCCCACCTGATGTCCAGCGCTTCAGGGACAGTGGTCTGTGTTCCCACCTGAAGTCCAGCGCTTCAGGGACAGTGGTCTGTGTTCCCACTTGATGTCCAGCGCTTCAGGGACAGTGGTCTGTGTTCCCACCTGAAGTCCAGCGCTTCAGGGACAGTGGTCTGTGTTCCCACCTGACATCCAGCGCTTCAGGGACAGTGGTCTGTGTTCCCACCTGACGTCCAACGCTTCAGGGACAGTGGTGTGTGTTCCCACCTGACATCCAACGCTTCAGGGACAGTGGTGTGTGTTCCCACCTGACATCCAACGCTTCAGGGACAGTGGTGTGTGTTCCCACCTGATGTCCAGCGCTTCAGGGACAGGTTCCTGTAACAGTGATCAGTTCCACTGACTCCAGTAAACACTATCATGGTCAGGTGGCAGTGGAATTGGAACCTATTCCAGGAACACTGGGAGTGAGACAGAAATGCTTCCTGAGATACACAAACACACACATTCACTCACAGGGACAATTTATCTTAACCATTCCATCTACTGGCCTGTTCTTTGGGAGATAAAGAGGAAACCAGAGACCCCTGTGGAGACCCACACGGACCCATGGGAGAACATGTGAAACCCAGTGGAGCACTGAGGTGTCGCTTCACTGCCACTCGAACACAGTGATTTAATTCTATGGTGTAATATTTCAAATTTTACTTATTTATCGGCCTGGTAACATTGTTTACTCTAAGAAACACCCCTCGTGATGTTTCATAAAAGCAAGGAATCGTTCTAAAATGTCTTGGTCTTCAAATAATTGGCTTAATTACAGCACAGGTACAATTTGTGTCTTCTGTACAGATTCAGGTTTATGTGATGAATAAAGGCTTCTTCTTCTTCTAACTCTAAGCTTGGCATCTTCTCAACCAGCTTCATGAGGAGTTTCAGCGATGAGCCTGGAAAGTTAGGCTATGAGATATGTAGTTTAAATGCAGGATGAAGGTCAAACCGTTAACGACTAATCAACGTCATGAGGCAAATCTACTTGCTCGTCAGTTACATCTGATCATTGAGAGAGCTCCTCTTCCTGAACTAGCTTTTAGGTGCTGAAGCCTAGACCTTCATAAAGCGTCTTCAGCTGTCCTCTGTCCAAATCTCTGACCTTCAGATGGTTTAATGTTGTTCGCAATGACTGACATTGTAGGGTTTTGCTCTATGATAACTGGAAAACTCTAGTTTAATAAAGTCCATGTGGATATTGCTGAATGAATAATTTGTGCTTTCGGGTAAAGAAACGCAATAGTGTGTGAAAGAGTGACAGGACCAATATATACGCCGACACAATCAAGGAATTAATGCTGACGCTCGAGTGAGGCGGCGAAATCTAGGTTCATCACTTTTAATTAAATCACAGCCGAGCAATTCTCTGAACTTTTCGTTTTCAGCGAGCTGCCAAATTACTGGTAATTAATTTTCCAGTAAATAAAATCAAAGCAAACTCCGTTTTATGGCACACAGAACAGGCGTGACGGCTTTGCTGTGAAAATAAACATCGGCTAGCGAAGGCATTCATGCGGTGCCAAGACTGCGGTGTGATTATTTTATTATTAATAAAGGTCCTGGTTTTGACTAGAAAGTCTATCAGTCGTAATAATTTTGTTCTTCATCTTTACAGGAACCTAACAAAGAAGTACAGCCCCAAACGAGGCAGCAAGGAGGAGCAGGAATGCAGGTATATTCTGGCAAGGTTTATAAAATAAATAATCATTTGGCAAAACAAATTGAAGCCTGTCATAACTGGTTTGGGAATACCGGTTCAGATTGGGTAAGGTGAGAAGGAGCAGAAGGACCCTAGGGGTGTGAAACGTGAGCCGACAGAAATAGCAGCATAGCAATGCAATGCCCTTTATAGCCCTGCTCTAAGAAACAATAAGGAAGTCGCAAATAAAGGCTTTAATTTGAGACCCGAGATGAAATCTGACTTGGCAGTCATTTGTCTTTGGCTCACGTTTCTTTTGTTGTTCTAGATTTTCAAACCACCAAGCTTTCCTGGACATTCTGAACGAGATGAATGACTACGCAGGACAGAGGGAGCTAATCGCCGAGAACATGATGATGAACATCTGCATCGAGCTCACCAAGTACCTGCAGGAGCTCAAACTGGAGCGCAAGTCGGTGAGGGAAGGCGTGTGATTGAGTGAGAGAAGGGGCGATAGAGTGAGAGAAGGGGCTAGAGAATGAGTGATAGAGTGAGAGAAGGGGCGATAGAGTGAGAGAAGGGGTGATAGAGTGAAAGAGGGTGGGTGAGAGAGGGTGTGAGAGAAGGGCACATGAGTGAGAGAGAGAGGTTGCGAAAGTGAGAGAGAGGGGAGTGTAAGGGGAGAGGGAGAAAGACAAGAGTGAGTCAGCATGAAAGAAAGAGAGAGCCAGTAAGAGACTGGGTGCAAACAATAGAGAGCCGGGGCAAGAGAGTGAGAGGAGGTGTGAGAGGGTGTAAACAAGAGAGAGTGAATGAGCAAGCGAGTGAGTTAGATGGCCAGATAGTGAGAGAGTGATGGAGGCCGTCTGATACTGAGAGAGTGTGTGAGAGAGCGGGGGGAGGGGGGTATATGGGTGAGCGAGATAGAGAACTGGGCCATGCTAAAAATAAAGGCAGCAGTGGTTTGGAAGAGCGAAGCATGGAGGATGATCATAGCTTGAAGTTTCACATTCCCTTGTTAATATCAGATGACTCAAAGGAAGCTCCGGCCATTTTCTGTCCTCTGGATATATGACTAGGACTTCCACATTCCCCTTACAATAACATGACCAATAACTCTGACTTAGTGACGCATTTCAAACCTGATTTAAGTTTAAAGATCTCATATGTAGATTTTTTTTTGTTTGTTTGTTTTGTTTTGGAACTTGAAATATTATTACAGTTCGTATAAGGACACACAAACACAAATACAACACTGACGTCTTCCGTATCATCAGCCATCTTTAATGCAGGCAAATGTTAGTCCAGTCGGTTTGTGGTAGTTATGTTGCCAAACCATAGTAACGTCTAGACAGATGTCTGCATCTGTGTGTCTTAACGCTTTTCCTTTCTGTTCGATTTTACAGCATCTGTCTGATGCCAAAAAAGCTCAGCAGGCGTTAGAGATCACCTACAAGCAGCTCGACAGTGTAAGTTCACATGCCTTTATTTATGGATGAGTGACAACACGGCAGACTGGCTGTGGGTGTTTGTGTGTGTGTGTATGTGTGTGTGTGTGTGTGTGAGAGTGAGCCTAGCTGCCCGCTTTGACTCTGCTTTGCAAATGACTGCCCGTGCAGAAAGTGCACATTTGTTTACACGTGCTTTTGTATTGCTGTATGTATGGTGTGCTCACAACAGGCTGCTGTGTGTAAGTCAGATAAAGAGAGAGTGTTGAATGAGTGAAAGAGAGGTTGTTGTTTACCTCCTCCTCACAGTGTTTGGTCAGGTGAGACTTCCCTCCTGTAAAGTTCTGGCTAATAGTGCGTGCGTCTGTGCGCGTGTGTCTGTTTGTGTGTGTGTGTGTGTGTGTGTGTGTGTGTGTGTGTGTGTGTGTGTGTACTCATGTGCGTGTGTTTATAGAGTAAAAAACGCTTCGAAAGGGAGTGGAAGGAGGCGGAAAAGGCGGCACAGTATGCAGAAAAAACAGATCAGGACATCAACGCTACAAAAGCAGATGTGGAAAAGGTATTTCCGTATTACCTTACAGCCGAATGTTGTTCTGTCTTTCTGGCCGTCTTTGAAAGTGTACATATTTCTCTCACTACATCATGGCTGCCCAACCCCATTTCTCAGTGCTTCATTTTTTTCTGTCTCACTATTAACTGTTTCAATTATTTACTTTGGTCTGGTGCCCAACCCAGTTCCTAGAGATGTACCGTCCTGCAGGCTTTAGTAAAACACACCTCTATTAACTATTCAGATGCTCCTCAAGACCTTGATTAACTGGATCAGGTGTGTTTTTGTTTTCACCCTCCTCACCACCAAGACACACATAATGAGATCTAAGATTTTCTTTGTTTCCCTGGCTTCAGTGACCAGTCACTTTCATCACACCTTGAGTTGGGTATTAGTGACACTGTGAACACTTCCGTTTTGCCGTCGGCCGCCAGGAGTTTTGTGGCTATGGGCCGAGTTAACGTCAAACAGAAAGTTCCCTCTGGAACAGAGATACGGTAAAAATGTAGACCTTCAATTCATAATGCAGGGTTTTTTAGTCTCCCCTCTATAGCACTACAGGTCATATGGCCTCTGATCACCTGACTAAATTTCGAGCAGTTTCTGATCCGTCTTCTCAGAAGCCTCTGTGTGTGGTAGCAGCTCATGTTTAGTATTATGGTAAGATCACTAACTGCAACTCCAGAGGTACTTCCTGTGGGCTTTCGGGAACTTAGAGATTTTCTAAGTGACTTAACATCCTGGGTTATGAATGACTACCACCACCTCCACCACCACCACCTAATTCAGTCTACTGCAGCTGGCTTCTAAAGATCTGATTGGTCAGTGTTACACAGCTTCTGTTTGTGATTTGCCTAAATTGAAACCAGCTCAACGTGTCTGATCCTGGCCACTTGTAAAGCCACAATTTCTGCACATTTTTTTTTAATTTGAAAATGAACAGGAACAGAATATAAAATGTCAAACTTGCACACACACCCTTAGGTTACTGTAGAAACGGAACCTTTTATAGCTGTAGACTTCAAGGAGCAGGTTTGATCACCCGTTTTACACTAACCAGACTCTGTCTGTCTGTGTGTGTGTGTGTAGGCTAAATTGCAGGCTCATATGCGTACACAAATCGCAGAAGAGTGTAAGAATGACTACGCTGCCCAGCTGCAGAAATACAACAAGGAGCAGAACCAGTTCTACTTCACTGACATGCCACAGAGCTTCAATGTAAGCAATATTACATCCTGTGTGTGTGTGTGTGTGTGTGTGTGTGTGTGTGTGTGTGTGTGTGTGTGTGTGTGTGTGTGTGTGTTTTATAAACTTGACCATTTCCATTTAAAACACCCCTGACACTGTGTGTGTGTGTTTGTGTAGAAGCTGCAGGACATGGATGAGAGGCGTGTGCGGAAGCTATCTCAATCCTACATCCTGTTTGCTGATACGGAAAGGCAAGTCATGCCCATCATCGGGAAGTGCCTGGAGGGCATCACCAGAGCTGGCACCAGTGTTAATGAGAAAAATGTAAGTGTTCAGTTCAGGGTTTCTTACCTGTGTTTCTCCTCTTTCACACTTCATCTGCCTGATACATAATTGCCAACCAGAACATTTCACACAGTTCAGTAATCAGCACAACTTTACCTCTAATCTTATATCATTCTAACCTGCAGCCTACAAATGCTATTACACACACTTTGACACCCATCCAAACCAATATACTTATGATTTGCTTAACAGCCATGTCCTATACTGGTTGTCGTTTATTCGATAAAGAATTTTTCCTGTTCCTCTTCCTCTTCGTCGGCTTTTAGGCATTTCCTCCTCCTGGGTTTTTTTTTCCCTTTGTCACTACGCTAATCTTTACATCACCTCCTTCAATAGATGACAATTATGTTTGAAGGATGAATAGGTATCACGTCATGCTTTTTCTCAGTAAATGTCAGGAAGTAGAGGAAAATAGCCTTTGTAAATTGTTGCATAAATTGTCCTGTAGATTTACTACTCTAATAGATTGTAGTCCTCCCATCTAATGCAGCTCATTGGTGAAATATCGCTGTGATTCCAGGACTCCTTGGTTCTCATAGAGCAGCACAAATCAGGTTTTGAGCGTCCCGGCGATCTGGAGTTTGAGGACTACAGCCAGGGTATCAACCGGGCCTCATCTGACAGCAGCCTGGGCACACCCAAAGGCCCGCTGGATCTGCTGGGCAAAAACAAGAGCAAACCTTTCTGGCTGTTCAGCAAGAAGAGCAAGGTAAGCTCAACTGCACAGATCTGAGTGAGATCGATCGGTGAACATTTATCCACCCTCACGTACGTGTTTTAGGAACTTTTTCCCTTGTATGTTTGCATCACGGGCCCTCAATATTCCAGTCAGGGCAGCAGAGCCAAAAAATAAGAACCGTTAATGATTTTTAACCCCTATAATAGTTTCTTTATTGAGTACGGCTAACAATTTTTATCTAGACAGTACATATCTAACCAACTAAATTTCCTGTTAAGCCTGTGCACATCTGCATGACATCGCTCCTAATGCTTCCTATGATGTCACCCCAAACACGCTCTTATATTCAAATGTGAATTACGGGCCTTATTTTGTAGTTAAAATCTGTCATCGTCGCAGTTCTAATTGTGAAATATATACATGATCTGTATGATACATGATACAATTCTTATGAGCAAATATAACAGGTTTCTCCGTTCAATGGAGTAGAGAACTGAATGCTGAATTTTGCATAATGTGGTTGTCCGTCATGTTCAGAAACAATTGTCTCCATCGACTTTGCATGGTTTTCTGAGAACTTGAAATCTGTCACTCTTGCATTTTTTATTTTTATTTTAAACAAACACGAATCTCACGTGCATTCGCACAGGCACGCACACATTCTTAGCCAACACCCCTCTTTTGCATGGCTCTCTCTGGCTCTGAGCTCATTTGTTTTGCACTTGACAGGAGTTTAGTGATGCTGAAAGCAGCTACCACCATACCTTTCTGAAATGTCATGTATTAGGGAAGATTGCATTGGCATCTGGTTAATTTAGTTAGCGTGGGTATGAAATCCCATGAGAATGAGTCTGTGGGGCAGCATTCATCTTCTTGCAGCCACGTGACCGGCGTTTCCCTGCAAACACAGCACAGTGCTCTCTGTCTCCTGTACCGAAAGGTCAGTATCGGAACCTTGTTCTCTTCATTTGGCCTGGTCCGGATGTGACCGATTGAGAATCATTACAGTTTGGTCTCGCTACTTTACAATCACAGAGTCTTCTCCCACATGGCTTAATTCTCTACTTACACTTTTTGCTCTTACCCGCATGCACGTGTCGGCTGTTCTACCCGTCTTCTGTTCCTGCTTGCTTCTGTCTGGTCAGCTTGTGTATCTGTCTCATGCAGCTACTCGAAATCTAATCAGTAACACAGCTGAGTCTCAAAAGCACCGTAAAACTCCTTCCACACACCAGAACAGGATTTATCAGTCCGTTAAAGGGCCCCCTGGAACGTCCGTCCTCTCACAGGTCAGCAGGAGCTGTTTTTTAGAGGAGCAGGTTATATTTATCAGTCAGTTTAACCAGATATACTTTTAGGGCGTTTTCACACTGAATACTTGAGTCCACACCAAGGACAGATCCCGGGCTCATTTTTAGCATGGGCTCATAATAGCAGGTGCACCTTTATTTATTTATTTAGCTTATTTATTTAGCTTATTTAATTTAAATTATTTATTCATTCATTCATTCCGCTTATTTATTTATTTATTTATTTATTTATTTATTTATTTATTTATTTATTTATTTATTTTATGTCGCTTAAAAGCAGATAGCTTCCACACCTAATACTGACCTTACCATGGGTCCATTGGCACAATCCCCAGACTGTCCTTTACAAAAGCACTAGGGATCAGTTCTCTGGACACACGTGTGGAAACGTTCTCATTAAAAAGTTTTAATTATTTAGTTAAACATTATCAAATGTTTAGCTCTCAGGGTTATGGCCAGGGTTATAAGGACACAGGGTCAGAGACACAGTAAAACTGGTTCCGTGTGATACCATATTATGGTTTCGGACAGTTTTCTTTCTTTTTTTTTTTCTGCTGTGTGTATGACTCTCAAAATGACGAGGATGCATGTGTGTTGCTGTTGCTGGTCATTCTATTGCAATGTTGCACGTTATCCATGTGATTTATTACAAGCGAGAATAAAGGGCAAAGTGTGGCTCTGTTAGTGCAATCCTCCTGAAACCAAGCCCTGCATTTAGTGCTGTTAAAATGATCCAGGATTACTAAAGACAAGCTAAAGCTCTATACGTTATCTGCACATACATTTGCTAACGTATACAAGATTCGAAGCCTGCAGACGGACCAGTTACATAATACTTCCTTATCCATTTGTTCCCTGTTTGGTCAAATTATTCTTGTGGAACAAATGAGCAAGCATTTGTGGTTTCATTTTTATGCCCTGTGAAGGAAGCTGTTCATCATTCAGTGAGTGATAGCTGACCGTTCTTTAAAGCCAGTCGTCATAGTAAAGACCTGCAGAAATCAGTACAATTTGTCAAGAAACAGCTTGGTATCAGAAACCAGGCATTGTCTGTAGGCTCTTGGTGATAAATATGCGCTGTAAAGCTTTTCTTTGAATCCTAATGGAGTATTGATGCAGACATGGAAATGATAAATAACAGCTGTTTTCCATAGACTGTCGTCCATGGTTTGAAGAACAGTGAGGCCTAGCTAGTGAAGCCACACTTTGTTCCTTCCTGCTGATGTTGCATTATTAAGCTCTGGGATTGGGGCATTTACTTTGGAACAGGCTTTATGGGATTCTTTTTGGGCTTTAGTGATATGTTGTGGGGTTGTACTGTTGTGCTATGGGGTTTGTTAGAGAGGCTTTAATGTTGAATAGCTTGGTTTTAATAATGGGCAGCTGGGCCTTAGTTTTGACCTGTTGAATTAATGGTGGTTGGGTGTTAATGCTGATCTGTGGGTCTTTAATTTTGGACTGTGGACTTTAGGGTTAGGCTTTATTGTTGGGTTGTATTGCTTTATTGTGGGGATGCTGGGTAATAGAGTTAAACTGGAGGGCTTTAATGTTGGTTTTTACCGTTAGGCTGTGGGGCTTTAGTGTTGGGTTGAGGGGCTTTATTGTTGGGTGGTTATGAATTAGAGTTGGGAGTTGGGTATTTATTGTTTTGTTGAGGTGCTTTATTGTTGGGTGGTTGGGTGTTGGGTATTTATTGATGGGTTAAGGGGCTTTGTTGTTAAGCGTCTGGGAATTAGGGTTAGGTGTTGGGTATTTATTGTTACGTTAAGGGGCTCTATTGTTGGGCTATTGGGTGTTGTGTATTTATTGTTTCGTTAAGGGGCTTTATTGTTGGGTGGTTATGAATTAGAGTTGGGTGTTGGGTATTTGGTGTTTGGTTGAGGTGCTTTATTGTTGGGCAGTTTAAGCGTTTGGGAATTAGGGGTAGGTGTTGGGTATTTATTGTTGGGTTAAGTGGCTTTATTGTTAAGCAGTTGGGAATTAGTGTTAGGTGTTGGGTATTTATTGTTGGGTTAAGTGGCTTTATTATTAAGCGGTTGGGAATTAGTGTTAGGCTTAGGGGCTTTAGCGTTGTAGGGTATTGAGTGTCAGGGTTAGTTTGGGACTGCAGTAGTGGGTGACAGTGGGTAGCTCTCATTCTGCCTCTTGTCCCTCGCTCTGATGTTGCTTATGGTGTTTGATGGTGTCTTTCTTCTTCCCTTGTCATTTGTGTATGTTTGTCTCCCTTTCCCTCTCCTCACCACCTCCTACCACCTTTCCGTGGGTTGCTTTCCTGGTGTTGGCCCCATCCACCTCTTCCTCCCGTGCCCTTCCCCAGCCTTCCTCCTCCCCGCTCACAACGCCCTTCTCCACACCCCCTGTCCCCACACCTGCTAACGGACCCCCTTCCCCCAAGTTTGCCCGGGATCCCCTGTCCTACTGTTTGAAGGAGATCAATAAGACAGTCAAGCCACGAATCTCGTCCTTCCGGACCCTACGCAAAACGGTGAGTGAGAACGGACAGAGCTCAGGAGAGACTGTGTGGAGATTATTAGCCAGAGTAATGGTCATATCCAGCGAGTGGTCAATGAAGTACACTTTTGAGCCTTGTTATATTTCCCCTATCCTCTCATGATCGGGAGGTGAGAACATTCAGAACGTTGTAAGGCCACTGAAGAAACCTGTCTGTTGTGTGACTGTACTCATGGACATACTGTCTGTCTTGTCTTTGTTTTGTTTAGAAGTTTACCCTGGAGAGGATCATGGTAATAAACATCAGGGTGGTGTGGTGTGGGTTGTTGCATAATACACATCATCTCTGCTTTTGGAAAAAAAATAACACGGGCAAGTTAAACAGATTTTCCAGATGGCCACCTATGCATCATGCACATGATGCGGTTAATTATTATTAGTAGCTGGGTCGCTCCAGTCACTCGTGAAAATGTTGCATAGACGGCCATGAAGTGGGGCAGACACTGAAGCTTTTTCAGGCATATGGGTTTATTTATAGTGCATCATCATGATCTGATTTTATGATGTTCAGAAGGTCTTTAAGAAAATTCACATGTCCGTTAAAAACCGCGATTAAATCCGTTACGATGGTGTACCGTGAAAAGGCCACTCTTTTGGAAAGACTTTGCTGGTTTCACTGTTTCTTCACACAACTTATAAGCCAGAAGAAGTCAGTATTATGTTGCATGTTGAACTTTGCCAGCTTAGTTTAATTATCACCTAGATGTAAGATATCCTTTATCTCATGTCATGTTTGCGTGAAAAATTTGTTTTGCACACCGCGAATGAAAAGAAAACACACTAAGGATAACACAAAGCAAACACTCATTATATGGGGAAGCAATTTATTCCTGATTAAGGAAGCTGAATACATATGAGTACAAAGAGATTGCATACCAATTAGAGAACATGAGGAAGAAACAAACAAGGGATTTTAAAAAAGTCACATCATAAGTTTCGTTTAGAACATTTGCTTCATCTTTTTTATGAAACCGATATCGATGTTAAATCTTTAACTCGTACGGCCATCCTTCACTTTTATAAATGTCCCTCCACCCTGTTATAACTCGGCTTATACCGAGTTCTACCTTCTCTAATCCGATCGATGGAGTATCGATTCATTACAGCGGCTCTGACACTAGTTCTAGCTGCAGGTCTATATAAATGCCTTTGTTGCTAATGTATTATATAACAGCTTTGGAATCAAATCTGTATTTATTTATTTATTTTTTTGTAAAGCGTACTATTTTGAAACCAAATGCGTCACAGCAAAGAGTTTTCCCCCCTCGGTTTTAGAGAAAAAAACAGTGCTGTATACTTCCGCATTTACCGCATTGTTTTTTTTATTTTTTTATTTTTTTTAAATGTAAATTAATAGGACACTTTTTGACTTTTTTTTTTTTTTTTTTTGTCAAGGTCTTCCTAAAAGTTTTTTCCCCAAAAAATGTAGGTCCTGTAGTCCTTACCACTCATCAAGCCCATGATAGTTTGGGGAGAATATTTTCGAACAAATGCCAGCCGTTGCTAAGACAAACAGGAAAGGGTGATTTACTCTTCTGCAAACATTCACACCCAAGACGGATTGTATTTAAATCTGTGGTAGCAAAAGCCCCAGTTTCAATAGTTAAATCAGCATATTTGTCTCTTCTTATTGTCTTTTCAAATGCAGACGCTTGTTGGGGGAAAAAGCCTAAAGTAATTAAGAGCTTTATTATTAATGCTGATTACTGTTTATCCAGATAATTGAGGATGGTGAGTTCACTTGGGGCTAAAACTGTTTCCTGCTTCTGCACTCTTTAAACAGAGAGGTGAATTTGCTTGCTTGGCGGTTTACTCTGCTGTCAGGTCTTATTTAAGGCTGCGTGATAGGTCATTGTTTGTGGGTGTGGGTGTGTGTAAGGGTTATTTTTTCTTTTTTCCCCTCCTGCGCCGCGCGGGTGACACTATCTCGTCTCGATCTCTTCAGCCGGCGGCCACAGAGGATTTCGGTCATCTTCCTCCAGAGCAGAGGAGGAAACGACTGCAACAGAAGATCGATGACATCAACAAGGAGCTGCAGAAGGAACTAGACCAAAGGTGAGCACTGGCGCACAGTCTCCCCGGCAACCATTGCTATGACAACGGGCCGCAGCGCACTAGTCGAGCCCACCTCTGACAGGTTTATCAGGGTCTGGAGTGTATTACAATGCTCATAGTCTGGTAAAGATTCAGTGGCGAAAAAGTCGAAAACGAGACATCTGTCAGATCGGCCATGTCTCTCTGTTTGTGTTTTGTTTTATATCTCCTCATCCCTGTCGATTTTTGTGCAGTGAGGCTCTGGGGAAGATGAAAGACGTTTATGAGAAAAATCCCCAGATGGGTGATCCTGCTAGTCTGGCACCGCAAATCACCCAGACAACCCACAACATCGAAAAGCTCAGAGGGGAACTTAACAAATATGAGGTAGTGGAAGATAATATACACACGCACACACACACCGACCTAAACGACTCACTTACACTTTATTCTTTATTGTTGTGTTTTCTTATCGTAGTCATGGCTCGCAGGAGCTGGGGGACGAGGAGACGTGACTCTTCGTTACTCCACTCACTCCCTTAACAACAACGGTGGCCACAATGCATACAGGTCAGTGTTATCACCCAGACAAGCTCCAGAGAACGCTCTCTCTCACACACACACACACACACACTCAAGATAACCTTATCTTCAACCCACATTTGGTTTAGAACAAAGATATAGTAGTATGCCGTCGGCTTAGGAGTTGGCTGGAGTCCATGAAATGTGAAACAATGAAACACTACGTTTAAAATACTTCATGTGGTCATGATGGTGCATGGAAAATAAACCCTGGATAAACAGTGTGCACTTAAATGGTCATTGATAATTCTGTCATCATCTGATTTTCAGCTGCTTATTGATGTCTTCTAACTTTCTTTAATCCACATATACTCTAAAACTGTGACCTTTAATTGTTCTACATATTGAGCACATACATATTGGGGAGAGAAATACACCTATGTCTTTGTATCAGTTGGATAGAAACCGCTTGTAAATAGGGGTCAGATTTAAAGCCGTAAAAATCCCCCGATTAAATATTAACCCATGAAGCGGCTCAACGGCAGCCGCTCACCTCCGGGCCAGGACTACACAAGCTACATTGCTTTAACACGTGCTAGCTTGTTTGCTGCATCCATGTTGGTGTGCAATTGATCGTTTCGGTTCATTTTTTAAATTACTTTTCACACTGCTGACACTTAAATGATCCATAACCTAAAATAACATTGGCTAAGGAATGTACAGGGTTAAAAAAAATGCTTAGAATGCTTAATATACAGTGAAAAGAACAAAGAATTGTGTATTGCACCCGGTGCTTATTTTCTCCTTGTGTACACCGGTAGCAGTTTCCAGATTTCCACGTAGCATTTCTGCAGGTCCACAGCTCTGTCCTTGGGCACAGTTTGCTCCTCATGGCTCCGTGTAACGGCTCGCACCGGCAGAAAAATAACGCAACCCAAAAAACACCATGATTATTTCAGTTCCTGCGGCCGAGTTGATTCAGAGTCGAAACCCTTTCTCGCTGAGGTCGAATCCGTGTTCTTTTTGATGTGGAAAGTGAACACTTCGCCTAGATTCTTTCAAACCAGTCTATGTTCTGACTCGACCGCACCAAAAACCACACCAACCACACCACACTGCTGTGTCACCGACTGAAAACAAATTGTCTAGAACATTTAAAGTGCAAAGTTCGAGATGCCACATTATTATGTATTAGTTCTCAACACTGATGATATCCATTATGCAGATCAGTAACTCAGCTGTTCGAGTTATTCCTAGTGCATTCAAAAACACACACTTAACCTGCGTCTCTCCCGACAGTCCCGATGGAGCTCAATCGGACGAGAGTACCCCCGACCCCTCTCAGGCCATCTACGCTGAGTTTGATGATGATTTCGAGGAAGAGGAGCTCTCTGCTCCTATCGGCCAATGCACAGCTCTGTACAACTTCCCAGGTACAAAGAAAACAGTTAACCACCGCTGTGGGAGAGCAACACAAAAATGCTGAGCTGTCACATGCATGTTTTTATATCTGTCCAGGGAATAACAGTAATTTACTTCAGCAGTTTATTAGAGGTGGTAAAAATTGCAGTGTAGAGATGAGAAGCTGATGTTTTAGCCCAGCAGTGCAGGCAACGCATTTCTGAAGCAGTAGGAGTTCAAAAGCATATGACACCAACTCCGTATACCTTCTGCAAGGATCATTAATGCCTAGGTGTTTACAGGACAAAAGCCACAATAAACATTTATTTATCGTCGCATTTCTACAAGAAGAGATTTAATGCCGCTTGTGTTTTTGTAAAGTAACTCGTAGCTTACCTAACCGCATTTATCTGGTTCTTTAATCATCATTTAATACTTTTACTAATTTTTTCAGCAGTACATGAACAGTTTGGATGTTTTTGTTCATTTCTTTATTCAGGCTCCAGCGAGGGCACGATCTCCATGCAGGAAGGCGAGGTGTTGGCCGTAGTGGAGGAGGACAAAGGCGACGGTTGGACACGAGTGAGGCGGAACAACGGCGACGAAGGCTACATCCCTACCTCCTACGCCAACATCACACTCAACAAGTGACCCAGACGGTTCTGTCCCTGACACGAGGAGCAACTCCCTATCATCACAGCATATCGTTTTGGCTCAGAACATTGCAGAGAAAGAGAAAAGGCGAGAGCTAGAAACATGCCATGCATCTGACACATTCGCGTCAGGTCAGCCAAAAAGAGCATGAGAATGTTGTTAACCTTTGTGTTCACCCCCACTCCCTGTTCTCCTCCTCCTCCGCCGCCTTCTACTCGTCTAGACGCCTGAGCTGCAATGAGCGCATATATGCTTAAGATGCTGTTCGGGTCTCGCTCGGCCTGTGAGACATCAGCTGTCTGCCATCATCAAACAAAGACAAACCACAGAGGAGGATGTTTGAGTGTTTTAGCTGAACGGGACGTACACGAACGACACACATTTTGCCAAGTGTGTATGTGGACAGAATGGCAAGAGAATGAAAATGCAGTCTGGTGCTACCAGGAGGAGGACAATGATTAACCATAACACTTGCTTCTGGCTGTTTTTGATCGAAAGCCTGATGTTCCTTGACCTTCATGTTTAACCGTTCCTTTTAACAGACAGCAACACAGACCAACAAGCACCAAACAAATCCTTTTGCGAACGCTTGCCTGTACGTGCATTTATAACGGAACGAACGTGTGTGTGGATGTTGGAGAGAGTGAGCTATATGAACCAGTTAGTATGGTTTAACCTCGGTTTTTAGAAATATCTAAAATTATTATATATATATATATTTTTCCCTCAAATTAAAACGCTACACAGTCCGCAGTACAAACGTGTTACGACAATCACCATAGACAGGTATAGGTAGAGTTTAACGACTGCTTCTTTTCAAACCATTGCTGCATATTTCACAAATATGATAATGTTTGAAAAATCATAATTTATTGTATGTGTGGTCACAATTGCACGAGCTGTAACTGTATACACACACAAACACACATACACACGGTGCAAAATCACACAGTTTATCAACAGATAAGGTGCAAATAAAAAAAAACCCAGAAAGAAAAGACAAAAACGACGTGCCATGTTTGAACACTTCCATATTTATGTATGTATGAGAAAATATTTTAGATATTTTATACACCACCACATTTGCCTTAAAAGCTTTTTATACCTTTTATATTTTTCTAAGTATTTTTATCGTGTAGTCGCATGTCGTCTCTGTAGGCAGCAGATAAAAAGGAACAAAACAAAACCCAAAAAAATCTCATGCTCATTTTCCATAGTCGTGTTGTCATGTCTTCTCGAAATGTTTTGTCTGTCTTCCTTTTAGGAGGGGAAAAGCCTCATCCTGTAGTCTGTAGTTTCTATTATGAGTTGCCTATTCCAGGCCCTACTGCTGGTCATGTGACTGGTCACATGATGTGTTGTGGCACCATTCGCTTTGAAAAAGTGATGTTTTTCCAGGACGTTGACGACCATGCATGCATGTATCAGCAATGGCTTCTTGTCTCTTGTCGTTCCTTGTGTATGAGGTAGTCTTTACATCCTTTAAAGACTAATTAAATCACTCTTTTTTTTTTTTAAAAAAAAAAGAAAATGAATAAGAAATATTGACTAAGAACACCTGAAATGATTGTTTATTGGGGGGAGATATTGGTATAGAATGTTTACAATGAGAAAACACAATTAACAACGTGCATAATGTTCTTTATTAAAAGATGTTAACATAATAAGTACACAATGCCAATATGTGGCAAGATACTGTAGGCATTGTGAGCTCATCTACCAGGCTGTGATACTTGGGATCGTGGCGCATGTGCGCTCTCTGCTGGTGGAAAAGGGAAATGTGGCTTTCTGTTGCCTACTTTATACTGAGCCACTGGTAAAAAAACAAAACAAAAAAACAAACAAATAAAAAACATGCCAAACTTTGAGACGCAGTGATCCTCAGACCTGATCCTGGTGGAGTGAATACCCAAAATATCAAGAGTGCTGGAACTCCAGGATGAGATCTGAGAGACGCTGGTGTTAAGGGAAACATCTATCCAACAGGTGGCAGTGTTGCTCCATGTAACAATTTTCAGTAAACCATATTATATGGGTTGAGATGCTACTGAAGAACTGGATGTGCATTCACAATGCCATAACACCTAAAGCTAGTTCGGGTAAATGAGGAAATAACCCCATGGAGGACAAAACTAATGGGGATATTACTAGAAACCTGGTTTCTATTTCAGGTAAGCCGAGCAGTATAGACCTCCCCGAATAGACGCATTCTTCCTGCATGATGGTGCAGCAGGAAGCGTTGCTACCTCAGCTCCAGCGTCCATGATTGTGTGAGTATGAAGGTGAACGGAGTTCTGCTAAGGAGCGGTGTTCCAACACGTGGTGTCTTCCTGTGAAGCAACCCGGTGTTCCCAGATCCTACTGCCAAGCAAAATAGTGAAGATGAATGAATGAATCTTTATTTTGTTACATATACATTATAGCACTGTGAAAGTCTTTCTTCAGACATCCTAACTTTTGGAGGTTGGTGTCTGGTCAGCCATGATATAGCTCCCTTGGAGCAGTGAGGGTTAAGGCCTGGAGCCATTCAACAGCCCAGAGCCGTAACCGCTTGAGCCACCACTACTGGAACAAGCCACTTCCCCAGACTTTATAACAGGACTGAGACGGGTGTATTTCCAATTTTATTCTTAACACCAACAGTAAATAAAATTGTTAAATAGGGAAAGAAGTGCTCAACAAGACAACATCCACTGTTGATGATGATGAAGTTAAATGGTCATTTAGATCAGCAGAAAATAGTTTCAAAATTTTTATTTTGGAAGCGTTCTGTGTAATAAATGATGGTGATTTTATTATGATTATTGACTGGGGTTGTATTTGGGGTTTTAACCACTGGGCAAAAACCCTCATGCTGCCTCGTGTTCACTCTATAAACATTTTTATTTTAGGTAGAACAGAAGGCAGAACAGACAAAGTTGCCTGATCAGGATAATTTGCAGCCTACTATATCATACAGCAAATAGACAGGAAACGAATCCATTTCAGCTAAAAGGTAACACTGAACTGCAGACGTCGTGTCTATGACCTCTCTGTTGCAAAGGTGGTAAGATGCAACAGCAGGTAATGGCTTGTATAATGTACATCAGAGATACATGTTCTTTCTCAGGACAACAGACTCCTTTTTAAAATGCCTACTCATTTTGGACTAGCTTAAGGTCAGTAGATTGCAGCCCAGAGTGAAGTCCAGTGTGAGAGCCTCTTGACTGCCCCAATCAAACCCAAATCCTATGATCTAAGCATATATTGTATGAGTTTATTTGTTGTTTCCACTGAGATAAACTTCCTTGAGTGTTCGGTATTTCCCTCGGGGCTGTGTAATTAGTATGCCCTGTCACAGCTTAGCGAAGAACCTTAAAGGTCAGTTCCACCAAAATACTTAGCCTGCATGAAACTGATAGGCTTTTGCTGGCGGTGATGAAGGTTTCAGGGAAACAAGCTTCTTTAAGATAAGCCGCTTCTACCCTGTGAGTATTTCTTTCTGCAGTAAACACTCTAAAAGGAAACTCGCGCCATAAAAACCGGGGTGTGCATAATCTCATAATAATAAAAGATCTCTTTGTAGTTGTGGTTTTATGTCTTGAAAACTTGCAACTTTCACATGCAACTCTAAATCACACCGTTATGACTTTGTTTCGTCAAATCGGAACTTTATTGCATGCTGTTGCATCTTTATATATAGAATCACTATTTCCAATTTCACATCACATCTGTTCCTACAGCAGTAAAATCACATGATCTAAATTTAACGACAATGGAAAAAGATTAAAAATAGAGTCAGGATTTTGCCATTTCTTGGCGGCATATTCAAATTTTTTTCTAGTGGAGAACACGTTTCTGCTCACACGGATTTCTATTCGAAAGAAAACTTTTCATGTTTAATATCGAGTCTTGAGCAAAGTTCATTTTTATGTATGTTCGTTTGCCTATAAATTATTTGTGTGTTATGAGAAATTGTTCAGCCGCTGGAGACAAAGCTGCTGTTATCATAAGTTAGTTTTCCATTTAGGACAATTTTTACTGTCCCAACTCATTTAATATTAACGTTTGTGCATTATTTATGGCCAGAAGCTCATTCTGGGCAATTCTGTCATGTATCACTCATTCTGTGCTGAGCTATCGTTGCTTCAAATTGTGATTTTATTTATTTATTTATTTATTTATTTTATTTTGGGTGGGCATTAAATAGAAAAGTTAATGGAGTGGCTAAAACTGTCTGCATGTTGTAAGGCTTCGCTCTAAACACTGCCTCCAGTAACCTACCTGAGCTAATGAGGTTAAACCTTAACATACTACTGTATGTACCAGGTGTATAAACTATAAATCTACATCAATTCTCTCACCATGTTCAGTTTTATTGGTATAAGATGTTATTGTGTCTCTCTCAGAATTCCAAGGCGAGAACGCAGAGCTGAAAAAACTCCGTTATTGTACTTTAAACATATTTTGAGGGTAAATTAAATTGAAGACTTGTACGCTTGCTCCTTGATTTAGACCTTCTAGAGCTCAAAGAACTTCTTTTCTTCTCTCGTCAAATAGACTACGTTCAGCGTCCGTTCGTTCGTTGGTTCATGCAGAACAAAACAAAACAACATCTGGAATCTTTTGAGTTCATCATCTGTGGTGATCTTCTCATGGGGCACTAATGTAGTTAGTGCTGTAGGGGTGTGTGTGTGTGTGTGTGTGTGTGTGTGTGTGTGTGCTTCAGCAGTGTGGAACTCGAGGATGAGCTCTCCTGGTTCTACCTCATTAAATGCTGAAGTAAGCAAAGATTCATATTAAAGGATCCGTCTCCTCCAACATTCATTCAATCATTTTCTACCGCTTATCCGAACTTCTCGGGTCACGGGGAGCCTGTGCCTATCTATGGCATCTTTGGGCATCAAGGCAGGATACACCCTGGACGGAGTGCCAACCCATCGCAGGGCACACACACACACTCTCATTCACTCACACACTCACACACTACGGACAATTTCCCAGAGATCCCAATCAACCTACCATGCATGTCTTTGGACCGGAGGAGGAAACCGGAGTACCCGGAGGAAACCCCCGAGGCACGGGGAGAACATGGAAACTCCACACACACAAGGCGGAGGTGGGAATCGAACCTTGACCCTGGAGGTGTGAGGCGAACCTGCTAACCATTAAGCCACCGTAACCCCCTCTCATCTGATTTAAAAAAAAAAAAGAGCACATCAAGGAAGTTCTACTACTTTCACCCATTTTTCATTGCTAAAGCCAAGTAAGACTAGCACTGATTCAAGTAGCTGTAACAGAAGTAATAATAAACAAGCAGAGATCAGAAGATTCCCTCCCTGTTATGATGTCACCAACACTTTGTCCATTCATGGAGCTTGTTTTGTGATCATGATGGAACTGATACGAAACTCTTATTTGCAGTGAAGGAAAAATTGTAACTGGACAGCATACTAAGACAAGTTTGGGGAAGAAGAACATGTGGGTGTGACGGTTAGGTGTCCACAAACTTTTGAGCGTATAATTATCTAGGCAGCAACTTAAACTGCAGCTAATATTGTTCATACAGACGATACTTTATCTCCGAGTTATTAGGCGATAAACTGATAGATCCAATGACATTTTATAGAAACTTTGTTTAGATATATAAAAGTTAGTTTTGTACAAAAACATAAACTAATGAAAGTCCATTAAAACATTTGTTTTAACACTTTATTTTAAATACAATCAAATAAATATATACTTTAGCTTGTGTACATTATTGTGTGGACACGTCCACTTTATTAATGATGAAGATTTAACACAATGTCCTTTATCCAACACTGTAGTGTGTTCAGACTGTGGGATGGATAGACTAATAGACTTCTGTTTAGTCTTTCTTTCTTTCTTTCTTTCTTTCTTTCTTTCTTTCTTTCTTTCTTTCTGTTCAGTTTCTTTCTTTCTTTCTGTTCAGTTTCTTTCTTTCTGTTCAGTTTCTTTCTTTCTTTCTTTCTTTCTTTCTTTCTTTCTTTCTTTCTTTCTTTCTTTCTTTCTTTCTTTCTTTTTTATTTCTATTCAGACATTTCTTTCTTTCTTTCTTTCTTTCTTTCTTTCTTTCTTTCTTTCTTGTTTCTATTCAGACATTTCTTTCTTTCTTTCTTTCTTTCTTTCTTTCTTTCTTTCTTTCTTTCTTTCTTTCTTTCTTGTTTCTCTTCAGTCTTTCTTTCTTTCTTTCTTTCTTTCTTTCTTTCTTGTTTCTCTTCAGTCTTTTTCTTTCTTTCTTTCTTTCTTTCTTTCTTTCTTTCTTTCTTTCTTTCTTTCTTGTTTCTCTTCAGTCTTTTTCTTTCTTTCTTTCTTTCTTTCTTTCTTTCTTTCTTTCTTTCTTTCTTTCTTTCTTTCTTTCTATTCAGTTTCCACACTCCTGCAAACGTTATGTACTCCATTTAGTTTTAGCACAATAAGCAGATGTCTTTATCAACAACATCTTAGACGTAGAGATCGTTTCTGGATCTGTCATTTCTTTAGTCTCAGCCTCAGACTCTCCACCCACAGACCACAGAAAGTCTAATATCCATTATACACTTTTTCTGGCCCCAAACATCAGAAACCTGAAGCTCTCTATCTGATTGTCTCGCAAAATCTCAGTGTGCCAGTTTCAGTGAGAAAATCCATACATTTTTGAACACCACAACACTGAATTTTATAGAGCAAGATATAATCCCTGGACTGAAAAATGTGAAGGAATCCTGTCTTTAAGTGCAGTTCATATACAGTATGCAGTGTTTAGGCTGTCTGATTGGAGCCCTGCTGCCTTCTTCCTCTCAGTGAGCTTCTTTAAGAGGTGACACACAACACATCAACAGAGTGAAGTGGTCTCAGTCTGCTTCCCAGTGAACTTTAACACGGTTCGATTGCAATCAGAAAGCGATGTGACTCTCAATCGACCTGACTGCAGGAAGTCAACCAAACATTTCGTGTGTTTTAGGTTGCAGCCTTTATTTTTGCCAAAGCAAACTGCTTCTATTAGAGCCATCTATTTATTTATCTTTTAGTAAAGAAATTCATCTTTTATTATGAAGTTTTCAGCACCACAATTCCATCAGTATTGGTTTTTGCATTGCTTTGTAAATTGCAAACCAAATCAAATGGAAAAAAATCCAGAAGTAGCAATTTCAAGACTTGAAAGATTTGAAGACTACTTACTTAATACTTAGGTCCTCCGGTGTCACATGGCACATTGGGAGGCAAGGGCTTTATATAACTCCTTTATAAAGGTTCGTCTCAAGGTGATTCAGGGGCGTCCTTGCTAATGCTACCTGCTTGGTGGCTTCCATAGGATGGTGGTCTTGGCATGCTGTGTGAGCGGTAGATGGAGGACATGGCTGGCGAATGGGCTTTGTCGTTCGTGATTCAATCCCGGTATGAGATTTGAAGAATCTATCAGAAGCATTGTTGTTGGAACAAGTTAATTCGCTTGCCAATCCTGCCATCGTCTTCCATGTCTCGCCTGCGTAGATGTCGGTTGGGATGACGATGATGATGGTGTAGGCGGATGTTGGTGGCTGTGCTGATTGCTGTTGATCACCAGATGTGCTTCAGGAGCAGACCTTAGAAGACTAATATGTTTGGAATCGCTCTTAATGTCATTAGAGCGGGAATTAGTTGAGATTAAATCCGATAATCTCATGTTTTTAAGAACAAATTGGCCATGTCGGTTAAACTCCCTCTGAGAAAGTGGCTGTTTTTTGTCCACACTCATGAATTTTAAGGTTGTGAGACTAAAGCCAGGTTTATACTGAATGCTTTACTCATTGTAAAAGAATTGTTTGGTTGTAGTTGACACTGGCATAATGCAATGTCCTTATTGCTGATTTAGTCCCATTTTAATTATAGACAGTTAACAAATTACAATGCTAAAATCTGAAAGCTATCCAGAGACAGATTAGGTCATTTTCTGCACAACCTTGGATCATGCTGATTGATGATGTTAGCCCATAGTACATAGTATTTACTTTAATCACAGCTCTGTCTTTAGGGAAATTTACACTTTACATTTATTTGAATGTATATGTCTTTTTGTCCCTTTATCTTGGGCGAGGAAAAACTCCCTGAGATGATAAGAAGAAGAAACCTTGAGAGAAAACAGACTCAGAAAGGAACCTCAACCTCATTTGGGTGACACCAGAGAGTGCGCTTATAGATTATGTCCTTTTTACAGTCATATGCAGTCTATTAGAGTTGTGTAACCAGGAGTTCCTGATCAACTTATAAATTAGCTCATCATCTGCGTTCATTATAGATTCCTACACGAAGTTCCTCCGTGCCGAAGCCTCCAAATGTTCAAAAAAACGCATAAACTCAAAAAAGTCATCATGGGGTCGTAAACTTCTCTGCGAATGTCCGAAAACTTTATGAAGCAGAAAACAACTTTAGCTGGCACAATCTCCATACGCCTCGGGACCCTCACAGGGTCGACCTCTTCTGTTCAAGGTCCGAAATCTTTATGAAGCGGAAAACAACTGGAGCTGGCACAATCTCTATGTGGATCGAGATGGGCAGAAAAAGTGAGTGAGAGAGAGGAGAGGAATTAGCATAGCTTATGTTCATTATAGATTTGATAATTTCTAATTTGTTGCTATTTCATAATAGCAACAAGCACTAGATGATGATGAGTGTTTGATCATTTGTACTGGAGCACCATGCTATAAGGTGTATTAGGTGTATGTCTGGCTAAACAGATATATATTTAATCTGCAGTTGCATTGTGTAAAAAGTGTTTTTGAGATTATTTCAAAGTAAGAAGAGAAACAACGTCAAAATGGCTAAATGATTCCTGTCACGATGTTGCACCAGTTTCACGTCGATCCTTTCAGGATTCTGTTTCCTGAAGAAAAGTATGAAAATAAGTAGAACATTTCACTTACATTAAAAAAAAAGAAGTGAAAGTGATGAATTGTTTTATTTATTGTCCATATGTAGATTAGGTATTTTCATGTATAGCAGTTCTATTCAATTCTGCATATCACTCAGAATATTGATCCACATCCTGCGCTGCTCGATACTTTCGAGCAGAAAACTAAGATTATACATTTTCATTTGCAGATCGATGCCCTGATGGACAGACAGGCAGATGGGAAGGTATTTGCCTTGTGATGGACGGCAGCCGGCACAGGTGGGTTGGATATTGCACGAAACAGGACAAAAGACCGTAACTTTAGGTAATCGATTCCTTTTCAGGCACCAAATTGAAATCTGAACCGAAGACAAAGAGTGTAATCATGTAGAAATTACCACTCGACGAGGAGTGCTGCACGGATGACAATGAGGACGGCGGAGTTGAGCTTGATGCAGGATAATTAGTAAAAAGTACATGTTATCCAGGGTGACAAGCAAAAAGGTTGATGAAAAGTTATCGTTTCAGATGAATAAAAAGAGGTTTAAAAAAAAACAAAACAATGATCTCACCTCACAGACACTGAGAAACGTCAAATGGAAGAGATGGAGCTCGGTAAGAGGTGAAGACTGAAGCATCGTGAGGTACGATCTGTCAAAATAAAAAGCATAGACATAAAAAAAGGTAAAGCAAGTTTCTTACAGGAAGAAACAGCATCGAAGACTTTTTAACCTGATTTTGATGTACGATTCTCTTTTTTTTTCCTGTTGTACACAGAGGTTTCACTCTGGTTATCAAACTATCATGATTTTACTAGGACACATGATGGGAATTACGGTTAGTGAACTGTATGTTAAACTATTTTGTAACTGTAGTAGTGGCACAGCCAGCTGTACTATGGCACCTTATGATATCCGGCTCTAGTTTCTGATTCCTGATCACGAACTTCCTCTCGCACAAGCAATGACAAAAATGAGCAGTACAAGAGAAAAACATTTGTCTTATCACCTGGAGATTGAAGTGGAGAACTTTATATCCCAATATCAGAATCCTGAGGATGCCACAGCCATCTGTGACCAGGTGCTCAGGAGAACTAAATTGGGGCCATTCACAGCTTCCTAGGTGTTATAGATGGCGTAGGTCTCTCTCTCTCTCTCTCTCTCTCTCTCTCTCTCTCTCTCTCTCTCTCTCTCTCTCTCTCTCTCTCTCTCTCTCTCTCTCTCTCTCTCTCTCTCTCTCTCTCTCTCTCTCTCTCTCTCTCTCTCTCTCTCTCTCTCTCTCTGATGAGCAGCAGTTTATACAAAATAAATGATTGGCCGGTTTCATATGTCTGGAAAGCCTGTGCAAGCTAGACCTCTCCCTAACCTGGCCCATGAATGATCCAGAGAGGAAGTTGGAGGCTGGAAATTGGCCAAGACCAAAACAAATACAACAACAACAATAATAATAATAATAATAATAATAATAATAATAATAATAATAATAATAATAATAATAATAATAATAAGAAATAACAGCAAAGCTAGTTAGGATACTCATGCATCTGAGGCTTATTTATCAAGCTTTCTTTGTAGTGCCATTTAAATATACTACAAGAAGACAGATGACTAACTAACTAACTAACTAACTAACTAACTAACTAACTAACTAACTAACTAACTAACTAACTACTCTAGTTTGTAAGTGTGTTAAAAGTACCACTTTATCTTTAGCTTTTGCTAACTGTGTTCTAGTAGATTACCACTTCAGAGTTTATACGTAGATGAATACGTAGATGAGATATCTGAAGGGCCAGATGTAAAAGAAAATTGTCTAATCACGATCATCATGTTCTCCAGTTCGTCCTTTTTCTTCCCACTTTGCTTTTGCTCTACTTTTATGTTTAGATTTGAAAAACTTTCTGATATCGTTTGCCAATTAACTTGGCAGCTGCTTCACAGTTCGGAATGATTAACTTCAATGAAAGTAATTATCCTATTGGATATAAAGAACATTTCCCAGACCCCTATAAGATGCGGAAAACCACGAATTATCGTTTAATTTCCACAACTTTAGAACAGAACGATGGTATATTTCACAAAGGAATAGTCTCAGTTGGAATGCATGAGGTAAAAATTAAATCGTAACTATGAATCAGATTGATTTGTCTTTCATTGTCTATGCCTAAAAGGCAGAATGAATGAGCTGGACTGGTTAAACTGTGTAATTTAGCTGAAGGATTGTGCCGTTAGCCAGAATTCATTGTAAACGATTAGGCTCACAGTGGCATCAGCTCCCACCTGGGTCATGGGCATGACGATGGTCAGCAGAAAACTTTGAATTTCTTTTAGTTCACAGAAACACAAGTTGTTGTCCTTTAAGCTCTGATCAAAATTTTTAAACCTTGTACTGTACATGTAAGCACTCTCTAAATGATGTCTGAGAATCTGACTGTAATGTCTTGGAAAGCTGCCATACAGACCAAGGCAAATTACTGGAAGTGGTACAGTTGGTGAAGAGCGTAATATACAGACAGATTGTACAAGAACTGGCTCTTAAACCTCTTATCTAACACTCAGTCACTTCAGCAAAGCCCTTGAGGAAATTGGAACTGTATGAAAACGTAAAGCTGACACAAAAAAATAAGTATAAAATAAATCATCATGCATCGCTGTTCACAAGTTCTCACACACAATGAAGATATCAGGAATAAAAATCTAATCAAAGCACATCTTGACATAGCTGCAGAGGTGGGATACAGAAAAGGTTTTTGACTGGCTCTGATTTTTTTTAGGTAGGATGTCATTATTGGCTTTCTTTAAAGCACACTTGGAGTGTAGGAGTATATTTTCTGCCACAAATTTCAGGCATCTGTAATGGACATTATGCATCAAACGCAAGGTCCACTCAGCTCACTGTCTCATTTCATTCAGCCTGAGTGAGAATTTATTATTATTTTTTTTGAAAGGACCCGAAATACATCACTACTCAACGCGATCTAAATTCGGCAGCCCCGTAGCATAGTGATGCTATGCATGCTTCACAATGGCCTCGATCTCACAGAGCTGAAGCACCGGTTAATATGGACGACTACTTGCTGCGTTTGATGCAAGTCAGTGTTGGTCTTTAGAGTCATTCAGTGATCGACTCAAAATCCTGAAATGCATCATCCATCTGAGACTTGCAAATATGGTGAAACAAGAAATGTGGATGAAGCACAAAGACAAGAGAGATGGAAATCTTTAGTCATATTAATAAACATTCACTTAGGCCTTATAGTGTGTACAGATGAATAGTTTCAGGGTGTGCTTACATATAGGATAGAACAGAATATATATATATATATGCAAATTTATTAGAACTTATTACTAGGCACTAAAAGCACAAGCCCTACAAGGTCAGATTTGGTCATTTATCACGTCTCATCTCATGCATCACTACTACAGCACAAAATGTTTATTGTCTCTATTTACAAGAGAAGCAATCATCTGTACAATCTGAGAAAGCAAGAGGAGACCTATTGGCTTATTGTTTTTGCCGAGCACTTTCATATGACCAGAAGGGATCTCTTTTCCAGTAGTAACCCATTTCAACAGCGATGGATACAGCATTAAAGATATTTGCTTTACAAGCTGAACCCTGATTCAATGAGAATTCTACTTCCTGTCAGTAGTACAGTGAAACCGTTACGAACGAGCCTTTTAGCATGCATACTCATTGTACAACTTGTATACGATACGCATACACGCTTTTTACACCCTCATTGAAAAATGGATCCACCATTTGTATTTGGTATTTTTTTTTAAACTCAAGTGTTTATATATAAAACATAAAACCGTTGTGTCTTTTCTGAATATCAAGCACCAGAATCAGAAAACCTCTTTTGTCCAAACCAGACAAAACCTAAGGCTCAGTTGTCTGTCCCTTTGTGTCATTTGTATTGTGATTGCACAATTTTTTTTTTTGCTTAGATAATGTAATGTAAGATATCTAGGTTCTTCTCAGCGGACACAAAGCACTTCAACTCATCCGTGTTTATTATACATCTTCCCCTGGACCTTCTACACACATTCGTTTCAATGTGTATAGAAAGGGCGTAACACAATACCTGCTCCAAATATCATATACCTCAAAATTTCTCTTTTTTTTTATGTATGTCATCATACATTGCATTCCATAGACTGTAATGATTCCACTCCTGATGCACACTAATGCCTTGTGATCCTTTCTCACAAGCTTAATTTAAAAAAAAAAAAGAAAGAAAGAAAAGAAAAGAAAAGAAAACCCATTGGTGTCTGTATTTCTATCCATTTGGAACACATTATCCATTCATTCGTATTCAGTTACATGCCTATTCTGTAATTATTCCAGTCAGTCGGCACTACACCGTGCTTCTGCTATTCAGTGGCAAAACAGATAAAGGTCTTTAATGAAACTGCAGGCAACGCAGTATAATTTTATGGTATTAATATTAGAAATTCGGAGAAAAGCTTGAACACATTACATTCTTGGTATAAGCTGATTTATTCTATAATTCAGAGTTCTAGCATTACAATATTAAAGTGCTCAAAATCATACTGTGTGTAAGTCTGTAAGAAAACACCAACGATGATTTGTGGGTCATTATTGGTTATGCATGCTTCTAAGCAGAACAGTATCTCACCATGTAACCTATGATTCTGATGGTGCATGATTCTTCTTATGAAGCCTTACTGAATCCACTGGTGCAGATCACTGACATACTCATCAATATGCAGCACATACTGTAAGTGTCCGTGCAGTTACTCTATCAATTACTGTCCTTCCTGTCCAGTATTTTTGGCACGTCTGTACACAGCCATGATGTTTCCCAGGAGCTTTTATCTGTTTGTGTATGTTCAATGTGACATTGGCTTTATATGTCTAGTTTAACCTTCACCAAAGTTAATTGTTGCACAAGATTTGTTTTATATCCTGCAATTCCTTCATACACCTAAAGTTCACGGTTTGTGTAATCATGCCAGAAGCCATCTTACATTATTGCATCCATCTTATAAAGACTACAGACAATAACGTAAGGATTGTCTCAGTGTAATCCCGCTTTAATTTTCTTTAAGGGCACCACTTGACATGTCTTTACTGGTCTGTATGATTCATGAAGATAATAAAAGGGCATATGGTTATACAGGGTCCAAATAAAAATATTCATATTCTGTTCATGAGCCCATTCAATATAAAAAAGACAGACATATAAAGATGATACAGTAGAGTAATAATCTGACTAATCGATAGCTTTATTTTCTTTTTAAATGCTGGAAATGGGATTCTATTAAAAAAAAAAACCTTCTTCTGGGGTTAAAGAGATGATCAGTAAAAAAAAATGTAATTCACAGAAATGTTTTGCTTGTCTTAAAAGTCATCAATCACCCAAGACATATTTGGTGTAAAAGTAGCTCTGAATTTGTGCTAATTAATCTAATAAAACTATAATTGCATTATGCAAACTGGGTTCTGAAATGATCCCACGCTTGGCTCAAACCATGCTGTATCTCAGTAATTTGCAGTCTTGTAGTAAGTTGTAAAGACTTGTAGTCTCGCAGTATCTTGCAGTAACTTACAGTCTCACGGTGAATTGCAGTATCTTGCAGCCTCAGAGTAAGTTGCAGTCACTTGCAGCCTCACAGTAAGTTGCAGTGACTTGCAGTCTTACAGTAAGTTGCAGTGACTTGCGGTCTCGCATTAAGTTGCAGTGACATGCGGTCTTGCAGAGACTTGCAATCTCGCAGTAAGTTGCACTGACTTGCAATCATGTAGTAAGTTGCAGTCACTTGCAATCTCACAGTAAGTTGCAGTGACATGCAGTCTTGCACTAAGTTGCAGTGACATGCAGTTTTGCAGTGACTTGCAATCTCGCAGTAATTTTCACTGATTTCCAGTCTTGCAGTAAATTGCACTGACATGTGGTCTCGCAGTAATTTGCAGTGACTTTTGGCCTTGCAATATCTTGCAGTCTTGCAGTAAGTTGCAGTGACTTGCAGTCTTGCAGTAAGTTGCAGTTACTTGGAGTCTTGCAGTAACTCATTTGTATTAACAGCATTAGTAGTCAAATGAAAGGTATTGAATATTATTTATTTGTATCTTTTTTGTTCATATAATGCATAATAAAACGTGTATCATAAGATTTAAATCTGATGCTGATTTAGGGATTTGATTGAATACTTTTTTCCTGTTACACGGGTACATTACTGTTTAGGACTTTTATAGACTGGATATGGAGTAATGTATTTTAAGTCCCATTAAAATTCAGCATGTCAGTATTTTTTCAGACTGCACAATTTCACTTTGAAAAGATATGAAAAGCAGTTTTATTGTACTGTAGAGATAATCATGGCTGAAATCAACTCACAAACAGTCGCTTCCACTGTTACATCACGCTTGGGTCTCGGTTTTCTCTATGTCAGAGGTCAGGATTTTAAATCATGTGGAACATTACGTGATCCATTATCATTGAATTGAGGATATTTGTACATGAGGTACACAGTAGAAAGCTACACTTATAAATACTGGATTGTAGTGGCTCAAACTGTATTAGACAATAAGCGATTTTTTTGGATGATTAAACACCTCTGTAAGAAGCACCAGGCTTTGAGAAATGGTGCGTAACTGCTGAAATATTGATCCACTTTGAAAGGGTGTTGCGCATTGTTTTGATGTATCTTTTAAAAATGTTCATATTATTCTCACCAGTCATGAGTCATGGACAGACACAAAGCTGCAGATGGTGGAAAGGTTAAAACAAAGTCAAGTGTGTGTGTGTGTGTGTGTGTGTGTGTGTGTGTGTATTGTGTGTGTGTGTGTGTGTGTGTGTGTGTGTGTGTGTGTGTGTGTGTGTGTATTGTGCGTGTGTGTGTGTGTGTGTGTGTGTGCGCTATTTTTAGCTTTCAAGTGGGAAGTGTGCCTCTATTTGTCACTATAGCCATTCGCGATACTGTGCTGGGAAACACTATGATTAAACAAATATAAAAAGTAAAAAGTATATAAAATATAAATAAAAACTAATAACAACGATAAAACCATAGCACTGCCAATTTCTTGATTATGAGCTGTCAGAAGATATTGAATATTTTTTCTCTAAAAGCCTGACTTAAAAAAAAAAAAAAGTGAGGGAATGTTTATTTAGCCATAGCGGAGTCAGTATCCCGTGTCAGCATTTTGTTACAGTCAGAGATAAATCCACAACTTTCAACTTTCTGACATGGGATGGTGCCGATTATGTTGCAGTTTCACAGTAACATGATTGTGTTTTCTTTCTGTTTTAGCTTTAAAAGAAAAGAAAAACTCAGGCATGACTGTTTATAGCTGCTACAATGTCATAAAAGGACGTTTCACAACAATTATGAGGTAAAAAAAACAGACTGTCATGTGAATAAATAAAAAGTTGCAATCGTTATTACAAATTACTGTAAAAAAGAATATTAATGTTTTAAAAAGAATAAAATAATTCAGAATGTGGTAATGTTGGAAAATGATCAACTTCTGTCCAGTGACTCCACTTCATTCGTTCTACATCTTACCAACACAACCCTGAGTGACTGATTCCTTCCTTAATACTACATGATTTTCATTATTAAAATAATTGAAGATGATGTTAATACCGCTCTATCATCATCATCATCATCATCATCATCATCATCATCATCATCACTGAATTCTATTCATATTACAAGCTTCAGGATGAGTGCGTGTTCTGAATAAGGAAACTGAAAATAACGTCCGTCTGACAAGATACTTCAGATTATGACGACACAATTTTAATATTTGCTCCGCTGAATACAATCAAATCAAATTCAGAATCTTTTAGAAATTTTATTTTCTCAGATTCTTAATCATACACAGTATGGAATGTAGTGAGCTTTATCGACTTTATAACTTCATCTATATTGAAACAAGAATAAAATCGAGAATAAAAATATACAACGAATTCTATGGAATATATATATATATAAATATATGCAGACCTGTGGTATAACTATTCTGAATAGAGCAAATGTTTATATTATGTAGTAAAATGTAGAAATATGAGTGGCTTAGCTATCCAGATTTGATGGCGCTCGCACGCACATGCTTCTGTTCAGAACGCTGAAAGCTCCCATTAAGGGAACAGGAGAATGAGTTTGAGAGGCGGTGTTTAATCTAGTCAAGCCAAGCACAGTGAAATGTAAGCCTGGGTTAGTTGATCAAGGAGAGCTCTCTTTGAAGTTGAATGCTTATTTGCACTTCAGTTGCTTCTCCAAGACAACACAGGGACTTTAAGCATTAAACATAACCTATAAAGAATTTTAGAGAGATTTTAAACGTCTCGATTTGTTTGCTTTTCGATCTTCAGAATTCAGGTTCCTCCGTCAGCATGGTGGCATCTGTTTATTTATGATGCATCTCGCTCGTCGCATCGCAGCGTGCCTCAACAGAACAAGTAATTATTTCAGTGCCTGGCAGCGGAGAGCTGATTAAAGATTTAAACTCCTATTGGGAATGTGAAGTCTGTGCTTTGTAGAGGCGCCTTAGGAAAGAAAGTGGCCTGGCTCTACATCACAGGTTTTCAATTTAGTCCTCAAGGACCTTCAGGCAGTTCTACTTAAGGATGTTCTAGCACCCAGCACACCTGAGCCAGGTACTGAAAGCTGATTAAGCCTAAACACACCTGAGCAAGGTTATATTCTTACCAGCTTTTTGTCTGGGAGATTTCTCAAGTACATCTGGAATCCACCAATATCAAACGTTTTGTCAGATAACTGTAGAAGTCTGTAATGTACGAAACCGGACCCTATACTATATATACAGTACATATAGTACACTCCTACAGAAGGTCCTCCCCCCCATCCCCTCATAGGATCATTCCATGAGAACATGCACAGCACAGTGTACTTCAACGGCGTAACATCGGAGGCCTTCCCATTCAGCAGCGGAGTGAAGCAAGGCTGTGTCCTTGTGCCGACACTTTTTGCCATCTTCTTCTCCCTGCTCCTCCAGTACGCCTTCAAGGACTGCAGCGAGGGCATGTACATCCACACCAGAACTGATGGCAAGCTGTTCAACATCGCCCGTCTCCGTGCTAAGACCAAAGTCACAGAGGTTCTCATCCGTGAATTGGTCTTCGCCGACGATACAGCCTTGACATCACACACGGAAGATGGACTGCAGAAACTGGTATGTTGCTTCTCCCATGCCTGCAAGGAGTTTGGACTGACCATCAGTCTGAAGAAGACTAACATAACGGTGCAGGACGCAGACTCCCCTCCCACCATTGCCATCGAGGGGTACAACTTGGAAATTGTTGAGAACTATACATACCTTGGGTCCACCATCTCCAATTCGCTCTCCGTTAATACTGATGTGAACGGCCGGATTGCCAAAGCATCAGCAGTTATGGCCAGACTGAACCAGAGGGTCTGGAACAACCACAAACTCACTGAGAAGACCAAACTGCGCATCTACCAGGCCTGCGTGCTCAGCACACTCCTGTACAGCAGCGAGGCATGGACCACCTACGTGAGTCACGAGGTGAAACTCAACAGCTTCCACCTGAGATGCTTGCGGCGCATTCTGCGTATCTAGTGGCAGGACAAAGTACCCAACACAGAGGTTCTGGAACGCACCGGCATGAACAGCATGAACTGATATCATGCCATTTTGCCACAGCAATTTTGAATTGGTTAACGAATGCTTCTTATTTTTACTTTTTATCCATTTATACTTACATTTAATGTTAAACATCGATAAGACAAGTAAGAGCTTAGTTTAAATTAAAGAGGAGAAATAGTTGTTTACTCACCAGTCTTTCTTTTACTCTCTTTAAGTGAAAAATACAAAAAAATGAACACACACACACACACACACACACACACACACACACACACACACACACACACACACACACACACACACACACACACACACACAAGAAACCACAAAGGGCAAAGTCTGTCCTGATGACTTGCCCATGGTGGAATTTATTGATTGTTACAAAGCGCCAACGCTGGAGATGCCAGACAAAAAAAATTCAAAATCAACATCTCCCTTTTTTTTTCCGTTTTACCATCAATAACCTGCAACGATACCATCTCTATGTGCTTTAGGGTAAATGGAATATTTTTAATTTCTTAATCTGTTTTTTTTTCTACTGTCCTTTGAGTAAAGGACATGAGTGAAGAATGTGAAGCTATACTTCAACTTTTATTCCCAGCTTATTTTATTTTTATTTATTAAGATGAGTAGTTACAAATCTCCTCAAGTAAAGAGTAAAGCAATCCACCTCTGATGGATCACTGCTCATGATGAGACACTAGAATTAATTACGTTACATTTTGATGTATATCTTGCGAGCTTTGGTAAACTCTGACAGGTAATGCGTTGACCTTTCAAAGGGTGAATCTTTTTATTGTAGTTTAGATGATTCAAAATGGACAGATTTTCAAAGAAGATCCAAAGAAGCAACTCGACTATACTTTCATACTCATCTATATTACAAATTAAAAATAGTCTGACATGCTACACCATCAGTCACAGGACTGGTTTAAGTGGGTACTTTTACTGGATTGTTTTTACTGATTATATATTATCTAGATTGCTAGCAACCGACTAAACAGGTGGGCAAGCAAAGAAAAACAAACAAAAAAGAACCTAGGGAAGCATTTACAATTTCTTTTTCTGATGTTTTGTCATGGGGGACATGGTGGCTTAGTGGTTAGCACGTTCGCCTCACACCTCCAGGGTTGGGGGTTCGATTCCCGCCTCCGCCTCGTGTGTGTGGAGTTTGCATGTTCTCCCCGTGCCTCGGGGGTTTCCTCCAGGTACTCCGGTTTCCTCCCCCGGTCCAAAGACATGCATGGTAGGTTGATTGGCATCAAAATTGTCCATCCAGGGTGTATCCTGCCTTGATGCCCGATGACGCCTGAGATAGGCACAGGCTCCCCGTGACCCGAGAAGTTTGGATAAGCGGTAGAAAATGAATGAATGAATGTTTTGTCATCCTTTCCACAATTTTGTTAGCTAGAATTCAAGGCTAAAATGCTAAATGCCAAATATTGTGCTTATATAATTCAGTTAATGTATTTGCTAATTCTGTTTGTAAACAATGTTTACCAATTCTATTTGCAAACATTGAGCATCATTTAGCAGACTTTTTTTTATAAAGTTGTCTTTGTAAAAGTTTTCATAGACCAAACAAAACTACCAAAAGTCTGATTTTATGTTTTTGTACCTAAATTGATCAACGTTAATCAGCTCTGTGGGATGAGAGCACGTCTTGTATTTAGTGACGGACACAAAGTTCCATAAAATCAGAAAGTTCACAGAGCGACGAAATGACAAAATGACTACTAAACGTTTCGTAGAGTCCTTAATATGGCCGAATTTTGCTAAATTAGAACTTGCATAAAATATTCATACATAAACTCATTCATTATAAGGTTGATAATATTGATTATATGATTTGAAGCAGATCAATAGAATTTTATGTAACTACATGAATCTATTCCCATAGCATATTTCTGAACACACTGGATTTCCATGAATGCCACATTTCTTGTGTAAATGTTCTTGTGAATGATTTAGGAACAAATTTGCATCCAACAGGATAAATGTCAGCAGTGAAACCTTATAAAAATTCCCTCTTTCCCCATGGCTTAAACTGATTACACTGCATCGCTCCTCCTCTCGGGCTGTTTTACACCAGTGGCCGTTGCAAGCCCTTCGTCTGTTGAGATGAAGATTGATTCAGGATTTCTGTGTGAACGGCACGTAATCTCAGCGGCTCCATTCAATCTCGATAGTGCTCATTTCTGCTGAGCGTGATGCTTTCCACCGCTGTGGCCTTTACATCGAACCGAGCTCTAAATGGCAGCTGGAGAGAAAATCATGGAGAGAAAGTCCAGAATGAATGAGGAAAGGAGAGAGGATGGGGGAGAAAGAGAAAGCCTGCAGTTCATCATTTGCTCTCATCTCGCTCTCCGCCTGCCAGAGGGGATGAATAGTCTTCTTTAAATAGCTCTGATTAATTAAAGCTTTTAATTGCTAGTGTGGCAGTGGTGCTCGCTTCCTCCTGCCAATCACAGCGAGGAGGCAGGACTAGGGTATCATCCAGACACCTGCAGGCTCTCCTCATCTGCTTTGTTGACACCAGACACATGTTAACCAGCCCACCAAAGACACACTGTCCCCTGTCACCATAGCGGCTCTGAATAGCTGAGATGAAGTTTGACTTGACTCATTCAAACACTCGAAACATACACACACTCACAATGACTCTACTGCCTGCCTTCTCATCACGTCCTTTCAGGCTGATTGCATCAGCACTATCTACTCGTCTGCTCTATATACTGCTGATTGCTGCCTCTGTAGTCCAGGTCCCTCTTTTCTTTCTTGCATTAGTTTGCGTCAGTTTGTACGTTCAAATGTCATTCCACCAGTGTTCATACATTCAGTCGTGACTTGTGTCAAAGCTCAAGCAGCTCAGCTTACACTCCTGTGTCCTGTCTCCTGTGATTCCCAGGTGGCAAAATCTTTTCCACTTTTACTACTCACACAGTGGAACTCGATCTTATTCTAGAAGTCTTTGTGGAGACTTTGCTAAGACAGTACACATGTCCACTTGTACCCTCTTCACTTCAGTTGTAAGTTCTACCAGATCTCAATAGTACCTGGTGATTGCAGGATAGTGGAATCTGACTGTGCAATGTAGAGAGGGCAAAAAGAATGTCTTATCTATATCTTGTTGTTGTTGTCGTCCTCCGGCTGCTCCCTGTTTGGGGTCACCGCAGAGAATCATCCGATCTGTGTCTTTTACGCCGGATACCCTTCCTGACCCAACCCTCCCATTTTATCCTGGCTTGGGATCAGCACTAAGAGTTAACCCCCGAGTGCCCGTGTAGGTGGCAGGAATCGAGCCTGGGCCATGGCGGCGAGAGCGTGATATCTGGGTGTTGGACCTCCAGGGAAGAAATCATATCTAATCTAGAAAAGTATCGTATATATTGTTTGACATGCCGGGTAACTATTAATTGCACAAATGATGACCAATTGCCTTGAAACTGATTTTCCTGAGAAAACCCTTAATCCAATCAATTCTGAAAGCTACAAACTTTTTTCTTTTTTCGCATGGATCTCAAAAATCAATTAAAAATTACATTTACAATTTAATTTCAGTTCCATTGAAAGACAAGGCTCCTACCTCGACATGTACAGTATTATCTACTTCTGAAAATACATCATAACCTTTACATGTCCGTTAATGGAAAAAAGAGTTCTCACATTGATTCTCAGCATCATCCACACCAGTCTCTGTCTCAAATCTCATAACTCTCATCGAGGTCAGAAATCTCATAAGCTGTTAAACGCGTCTCGTGTCACCTAAATTACTTTCTTACTGAACATTATTATTATTCTAACTATCTGCTGTAATCTGTACAAACTGTACAAACGGCTGTTTTGTGTTTTGATGATGATCAGACAGAGCAGGGACATTATGGATAATTTGACAGCTGGTTTGCTGATTACACACTGACGTGATTAGGCATATGTTCTTTTTGCTACGACACATAAGCTTTCTGACCTCTAGATCAAATCATGAGATCACACTCGCTACAAGAGGTTAGACATCTTCCGGCGGCATGAACCGGCTCGTTATACAACGTGATCTTTCAATGCACCAAATAATAGAGTAAGAAAATAGCCTATAAATAAACAGTTCTATGTTGAATTGCTTAAATATGTTTTTATCTTGTTTTAGGTTTAGGGCCTTTTTACACCTGGTCACTTCATGTGTTTTCTCTGATCCGATAGCTATCTGATTGGTTAAAACTGTTCCATTTGCATTAGGCCACATAAATGCGTCTCGGCGAATCGGATATCGATCCGATCTTCCTACTCCCGCCCAAAACGCTTTGGTGTATGTGGTTTTTAGAATGCAATCAAAAAGACTTGTTATGACGGTTATGCTACAAAAAACAACATTTATTGTTTGCTGCATTTTCGCTGCCGGCAGCAGTGCATTTTAAGACCCAACGAGGCACCTGGGTGATAGATCACTTGCCAGTGACGTCCTTCCGTTTGGGAGGAGTATAGCGCTGACGTATGTGGATTGAACAACCACATTCATTTACACCTGTCCGGTTTCATCTGAAATGCATCCCAGACCACCTCCTGAAGAGGTTTGAGCGATCGGATTTATATCCGTCTCGAAAAAGGTTTCGGAGGGCATTTAGACCTGGTCTTTTTACCATCGGATAGCTATCGGATCACAGAAAACGCATGAAGTTACCAGGTGTAAAAAACCCCTTAGATGTCAAAAGTGTACATTTTGGCTGTTTGTCATAGCTGAAACAAATTTGTGTGTCAATATTATTAACAATACAGCACAATCATTGGACAATAATTCTGGCTGCAAATTCTAGGTTTATATTTATTCCATTCCAATTCATTATTGTTTTTATAGTAACCCAAATTTAACATAGAAGGAGTCTCCAGTTTGAGCGGGTAAAGCTGTTCCTATCATTTTTCTGCCAAGAGAATTTCTCCCCAACACTTTTTTTTAAGAATGCCTATGTTCAAAGCAAAAAGTCTTGAATTAGAGCTGATCCATCTCTGCCAACGTATATGGCTGGATTCAAAGCACATGTCCAGTGTGTTTCAGGCAAGGGTTTGCTTTAGGATTAGGGGGTTACAAGTGTTTGGTTTAGGATTAGGGGATTACAATTGTGTGTGTGTTAGATTAGGGGTTAATGTTGGGGTGAGTCTTATAGGATGAGTTGGATCAGACCTTCTTTACATTTAGTTCTGAAGTTTGAAAGATCTATTTTAGTCCCTTTTTCCAGAATTCAGAAACAGCAACTGTTTTTCCCCTCATTTAAGAGTTAATGGTAGAAGTATTGCACAGTGAGTGGTGTGTATGCACAAAGCCAGCTGTGATAACATCTGTGTCTGTGTGATATTTCTTCATTATAAACAGGAGGCATGGAGAAAATCTTTGCCCTTATAACCCAAGCTGAAATGATATCTCACGGGTGATCTGCAGTGTCTGCTCTGTCATTGAGCATGAATTAACACAAACTTGTCCTAGTGTATATGTCTTAGGGCCTCAATCAAACATACTTAAATATATAAACACGTCCCACGCTTATACAATATCAGCAATCCAAACATGCATTGAAAGCTGTCACTATATCAAATGATTGGCAGATGAAGTCAAACATGGTCTGTCTGGCCTCGTGTTGTCAAGCAAGGGCATACATAGCCATAGCAACTAACCTTCAATTAATGACAGCTAGCACTACACTGTGGAAAACAAGGGAAATGTCATGCTCGAATCGATGCCGACATTTTGGCAAACAAAACAAAACAAACCCATATGCATATTGATCAATTCAGAACTAAATGGATAGAGCGACGCTGTGAAATCCGCAGACTTTTGTTTTGTTATAATTAATAGAGTTCAGATCGCTGGTTTAATAAAAGAGGAAAAGAGCCAAATGCAGAGATTGATTCAGATTTTGACTCCAGTAAAACTCAAACTACACTGTTCTTTCAGGGACATGCATGGCGGATGCTTATAAAATCTAAAATCTTATATAATCTAAGACTAATCATGTTAGTGTACAATTAAAAACATATAATCTTTGATGTGGTGAACATTGGAGCCATGATAAAGCTGTAAAAATTAAGGCAGGTGTTAAAAGGACATGTGTTGTTTTGTGGTCGTTCCCAAACATTAAATGAACAATAAATGACATTACTGTATGTCTAAAAATGACATGGTTCTTGTTGGATATTAAATTGTAATCAAAGGCAAATCATTAATAAGTGCAATAAGTGGAATAAAGTGCTGTGTACTGTTATTGTTTACTTTCCAGAGGTTTGTGCTCTTTGGCTCTTTTATGTTTATTTATTTGCCACAATGAAACCCTTATCCACAAGATATATACTCCCACCAGCAGTGAGCAGAAAGAGGCAGTGCGGAGGCATGCGGTGTCAGAATTTCTAATTGGGTATATAATGCATTGCCCTTTGATTCTTCTTTTGTTCTTCGAGTTCTCTCAGACTCAGACATGGCTCTGTAAGGTTCAGGCTCCCCCCTGGCTCTTGCAGGATTTATCACAGAGAGCTTGGCAAGTTTGGGAGCGTGTGACATTGTCTGGGTTCTCTGGGCTGATTGAGTATGCTCCGTGCCTGCTTCTGATTGATGACTTGGCCGGCAGGGCGGAAATCCGTCGCTCGACTCTGGCTGGGCTTGCTGATGGATGGACCCTTGGAGCCCCAGGGGTCACAGAAACTCTCAAATCCTGCAGGGCCAGTGTGTTGGAGAAAAGAGGGCGGATAAGCACGACCTACCTCTCCTCCTACCATCACTCGGTGTACATTTACGTTTCGTTCTGCACTGGAACTACACCTGCGTGGAGGCAGGAAGGCAGAATTAATGGAGCCTGAATGAACTCCGTCTTGTCAACGATGCTTTAAAAGGGTAAAACAGCGAATGGCAGTTTTTGTTCGATACTTGTTAGCCAGTGTAGAACTTCTACTGTAGGTGCAGGAAGCTTGCAGCTTGTATAGTGTAGACCAGACGCATCTAAGAGGTAACTAAAGTTTAGTCTAGTGTCTGCATGGCAGTCATCGGTATCAGATTTAGAAGAAGAACGAGGTAACCTTTGGTACCAGTTTTAATCAGGTACCAAAACCATACAACTGGAACCACAGTGGTAATGGAACTTCTGGTTTACTGGTGCTAAAAGTTTTGATGTTTTGCACAGTAAAAAAAGTCCTTGAGATATTTATTGGTTGTTATGTTAATGTAGACGGATAACACGCAGTATTTTATGGAAGTATTTTATGAGGAGTATTGCTCTGTCTCTTTTTTTTTAATCTATTTGTGTTTCCTGTTCTAAAAGAACAAGCACCAACATACAAATACATGAGTGCAAGTACTTTGAGAGTGTTTGAGGCTTAGAGAAAGTGTTTCTGACTTAGACATTAACACTGAAGTATCCTTATCATTTATAGGTTCAGAAAAAGTCTTATAACTATAAAGGTTTGAATCAGTTCCCCATAGACTGTCAGTGGAATCCATATCTATAGAGTATATGAGTATGTGATTAAAACATTGCATAAAAATATAGATATATTAAGAAGCATCTATTGAGATTCAGTAAGGGTTTTGAATCTTGTAAATGAGCCTCACCGAAGCATTTTTGTCTGACAGTTGGTGGGTGGGAGCCCAAGCTCGTTAGGATATCCTCATCCCACTGGTTCATTAGAGCTGACTGCTCCCTTTATAAGCTCACTGTAATAGATTGAGCTAGTCTGACCCATTGCATCGTTTCTGCTCCAGGATACTAATGAGCGCGTGGAACAAACTGACGTGGTTTTGTCAAGGTTAATCTGTTTTGGGAGACCTTATAGAGGATGAGATGACCTGCACCATTTCATTTTGCATGTGAACTATGAAAGGAATGAAACCACATTCATTATGTATGGTACTTGTGTCAACAAGAGATGGGGTGACTTATTTATCTTTTTACAGGGATAACAAATGCAGGGCCTGTGTGGCCCTGGTCTAGGCTCATGTAAAGCATTTTAAAACATGTCTGACTTTGATACCCCTAACCAGTCAGTTTGTAAATGGCTCGGGAAAGAAAGATGAGATTAATTGGCATAGATGAAATGTCAGCACCTGTGGGAAAAGGCACTTGATCCAGACGAGACCCAGAAACATCAGCACAGGCCCACTGTAATCATTTCTAAATACAAGAGCTCTATGGAGGAATGCTTATTTCTGTTGTTGTAATCCTGCTTTGCTACATTGGGAGTCATTTTCCGAATTGAATAAAAATACAATTTTTCTTTTTCTCATGCTGCAGCAGCTGGCTTTTCATTTCCATCTTGACCCAAACAGATGCCTGTGCTTCTTCAGCACTGTGCTAATTTTGCCATTTGCTAACATATTTGTTCTGTTTTGTTAATGAGCTCGTGGTGGATTGGATTCTTTCCCAGTAGCCGGGGGGGGAACAACATTCCAGAAGATATCTATACTCGGCAAGATATATCAGCGTGATTGCAGGCATTAATCAAATGTGTGTGCATGGTTGAGAGGCTTGCAGTAGTCACCTTCAGCGTCATCCTTGCTGAAAAATCGAGCATGGGATAAGCATCTGCCAAGTACCAATAGACAGGCCAAGCTGATTTAACTGGTAGACATGGACAGACGGCTAGTAAATATGTGGGCCGGCATTAGCCAGCTGTTTTGGGTCAAGGTAGGGCTGGTAGTCCAGCTGGTGTGGAGTGTCTAAGTAAACTTAAACTAATTAATGAATGAAGAAAACCTCCCTTTATGGAAACAACAGATAGTGTGGAATTAGATCCCAATCCTGAGTTACTGTCTGGGCAAAATGTAGCAATTTTTCTCTCTTGTAAAACAAAATAAAGGTTTCCTCGTGTTTCCTTTCCCTTCCAGAAACATACATGAATCGACAACTGTAAATTGCCTCTAATACCCCTTTTCCACCAAAAAGAACCGGGTGCTGGTTCAGAGCTGGTGCTGGTGCTGGTTCAAAGCTGGTTCTACTGGCGAAACTTCTAAGAACCAGTTTGCCTTTCCATCGGTTAGCGAGCCATCACAGAGCCGAGTCTGACGTCACTGTATACGTGTCACGTTTCCCAGCAACGGCAAACACAAACACAACAACAACAGTGGCGTATGTTGCTTTACTGTTAATGCTCATGGCTTTGTGAACCTACAGTGGCATCCAAATGCGTGTACGTGCAGTTCCATGTGATTTGTATAAACGGAGGTTGTTACCTCCGTTTATACAGATTACACGGAGCCGCACGTACACGTTTTATTTGCCGCGTTTGGATGCCAATGTAGGTACGCAAAGCCATGAGCATTAACGGTAAAGCAACATCCGCCATTGTTGTTGTGTTTGTGTTTGCCGCTGCTGCGCTAACGTCGCTGGGACACGTGACACGTATACAGTGACGTCACACTCTGTGCTGTGATGGCTCTCTAGCCGGTGGAAAGGCAAACCGATTCTTTGAAGGTTCGCCAGTGGAACCAACTTTGAACCAGCACTAGCGCTAGCTCTGAACCAGCACTCGGTTCTTTCCGGTGGAAAAGGGGCATAAATTAGGCTCTGGCTCCGAAACGGCACTCAAACTGCCTCGGTGGAAAAGGGGCATAGGTGTCTGATGGACTGGTGTCTGTCAAGAGTGTATTCCCAACTTGTTCCTGAGATCCATCATTGGCCTACAAAGGATACTGCAGTTATGATGGTGTGGTGGGACGTGTTGCCATCTAAAGGCCTCAGGATCAAGTTCAATCCTGAGCTCAGTTTACTGACCATGCAGTTTTACTTATTATACTTGTTTATACATGGGCTTGATCCAGGTACTCTGGTTTCCTCCAACCACCCAAAAACAAGCCTGGAAAATGAACTTTTCAGCAGGAATTATAAGATTCTTTAAGATCTTGGCTATTCTTTTTATCTTTCTTTTTCTTTTCCATTCTTTCTCAGCAGCACCCAGGCAAGACCACCAGCTTACTTCTGGAACACTGCTTTCCTCTTTCTGTGGGCTCGCATACAATTCGCATACAATTATGAGCCAGCAATACACCAAAATCCAAAAACATAAAAGCTTTAGCGAAAGTTTTTGTGTATATGTGTGTGGGCGTGTGTTCGTTTGGAAAACTCTTCTCCTTATATGCCTGCAGGCGTTCTGACTTCCCTTGTGACGGGCAATCATGCACATCTCTCTGGTGAAGGAATCAAACATGAGTTTTTTTTTCTGTAGGCTAGACTCTCTCTGGAGGAACTTGTTTTTGTAATTGTTAAGACCTCATTCTGGGCCTCATTTCGTACTCTCCATTTGTAGTATTGGGTTTGCACATTTGCTCTCTTGCCTGTCTTGGGTTTAACCCTTTTTTCTGGTATGCATATCTGGAGCATGTCACTGTTTATGTTCACATTAGGTGCTTCTAGTCCACACAGCTCACATCTGTAGTGCACATTGTAGCCAGGAAATGCTTGACTGTGCTGTCAGGGAAAGCAGATTTTATGTAAGCAGGAACGAAGGGAGCATCATCAATCTTTCAGATGATGCACAATCCCCAGACATTTTTCTCTGCTTTCGAAAACATATTTTTAATATCAGCAGACAAGCTTCTCCTTTTCTCTTAAGGTTTTATGACAGTGACAAAATTGCCGTATGCAGAGGTAGATGCAGAGTGTGTGTGTGGCAAGATGGAAAAGAAGATATACGTGCACGTACACGTTTTCAAGCACTTTCTTTCTCTCCCAGTGTGGGAGAGAGATCGTTTTGCCTTTTTTTTCCCCCTGGGAGAATGTGTCTGAAATGTAGAGGTCTAGATGAAGCAGAGGACTGTAGCTTGGGAATGGAGAGTGTCTGCATTTGGGGAATGCTGCATCTCTTTACATTGAGAACACTTATGTTGTCAGATCCTCCAATGTGGACTAAGTTGGTATGCAAAATTACAAAAAGACCACTTTCTCTGCTGTTGTTATTGCCTGTTAGATAGAAATAATTAGGCCTTTGGGAACTAATGAGTCTTTAATCAAGAAATTAAGTAAGAGTGCGGTCACTGGTGCCAAGGTGCAAAAGAAAAAGAAAGTTTTCCAAAGTGTAGCCATTTCATGTTTAAAATTCAACATGCCTTTATTATCATGTATTACTACAATCAGTCACATGTCCACATAGATTAGAAGAGGATAATGCACATTACAAGAATTCCCTCTATATCAAAGTGTCGATGTTAATGCTTTCCAGAATAGCACTTTTCTCTACTCCGGTTTCCACATAGAAATAATTAGGCCTTTGGTTAGACGAGAAACTCATTCAAAATTCATGTGGAAAAGTGAGTGAAGCCGAAGGTCATGCTGGGTTTTTGTATAGAAAGAAATCCTCTTCTTTTGGATAGTATTACTTCAGTGGCAACTTTATTAGATCCCAGATTTTGGGGTTTGTTTTTTTAGGTGATATTAACAATGTGAAATTCAGAACCTGTGCAGAGTTTTTTGGAATCTTTTGAGTAAGTGCACGTTGATCCACAAAGTTATAGTGAGGAAAATGCAGACATATTCTTCCTTCTTACTGAATTACAGGAAATGCTCTCACAGCCTTATGTTTTAAATGATTTGTTTTCACATTAATCTTCACTCAATAAACATATAATGACTAAGCAAAAACAATTATTTGTTTAAATATTTTGTTTCTTTAAAAAACAACCACTTGCTTTTATACATAAAAAACAAACAAACAAACAAAAAAAAAATCAAGGATAGCAAATGCGGACCGAACAAGTAAATTCCATAACAGTCAAGCAAATGCTGAAAATATCTACATATCCATAATAGTTTCTTCTTTTTTTTTAATGTGGAGCATCTGCCAATCTGTCATAACTGTCCAGGTAAACAAGTTGAAACTATAGAAACAATACAGTTTATTATAATATACAATATTGTCAGTGAATCGGGGATAAAATAGACCCAAATGCAGGATAGCGTAAAATAAACAGGTTTAATAACTAAAAATACACAAAACAAGGACTCAGATGACAACAGCAGACACGACTAAAACAACAATAACAGACTAGACAAAAGACATCAGGACAACATCAGACAACAGCAGAGGATTCCGCGCTGCTCAAGGCAATGCGGCTCAACTAAATACTAGCAACAATTAGACACATGAGGAACAGGTGTGCAGAGGCGAGCAGGAAGAGACCAGGGTGGGGCAGACACGTGACACAAAACATAAACAGATGCACATGGCCAAAGTCTGGGCTGAGTCCTGAAAGATATGCCTTACAGTTATAAAAACTTTCAGAACTGTTGTCAAAACTAAAACATGCTGACCAATGAAAATCAGGATTTCAATAATTATTTCCTTCAATGCATACCATGTACTTCTTGCCTATACAGTACGTTTGCTTTGTGTGTTTTGTTTTTTTTAAGCTAGCATGCTGTCCGGAATAAGGCAGACTGTGCAGTGTGGGGTATTAAAGTGTCACAGAAATGGCGGCATCATTATTTCAGCCATTCAGCTCCCTGTTCTGGCAGAACTGTTATTTCTTGTGGTGGATCTATGAGTCATTATACGAGCTTTAGGTATTATAAGATGAGCAAGATCTAGCCTGCTCTAATGGTGGACTGCTTTTGTATGTGGAGAATAGGTACAATTTTAGTAAAAGTAAAATCTGTTCCTGAATGATGTTCTTACAGAAAATGTGTGGCCCACATGGTAGTTTGATGGTAGATTAGTGACTTATGTGTGTGTGTGCTTGTGTGTGTGTTAGGGAGTGGAAAATAGGCCTTGTTGGTGGAAGATGTAGCAATGAAATGCTGGATATAAGGACTCTGTGGAGTTCTCACACATGCAATATGAATAAATATGAATAAATATTTCTCTGCTCTACCCAGGCTGGTTCCTTTCATCTCTCAGCTTAATATTTTTTTTCCTTGCTATTGTTGTAGCAACAGTGCATAGTGGGAGGATGTAGATGTGGTGGTGATAGTGTGAATTTTAGCTGGTGAAGCTGAAGCTGAAACTGAAGCAGAAGCACATTTCGGCCTCTTATCTCTTCGGCGGCTCTTCTGACCGAATCGAGAGAATCGATACCGAAACCATAGTTTGCCTTTCATGTGCCATTAAATGCGACATTTTTTAGCATTTCAGAGTGTTCTCAGAGTTTGGGTCTGGAGGAAACCCAGGAATCTGAGAAACAAACAAACAAACAAACAAAAAAATGTTGGGGTTAAAGTTATGGAGATTACAACCCAACTTAATCAACACTAACGTACTTAGTTCTAATCCTGTTTAATGGACACAATATGGATAAACAAAACCACAGTAGCAGGACCAAATTATATTAGGTTAAATAACGAGTACTCATGTTTTCTAATTTCATGAATTGTATATGTTTGGTAGAATAGACACGGATATGGTGACCTACTTAAAAACAAAAATGTATACGCAAAAAAAAAAGCCTAAAAACAATAATAGGATGTTCGTTGTTGTTGCCAAACAATAGCACGCCGTGTGAATCAATGCAGGAAAATGAATAAAACAAAACAAACCTGCACAGTCCAAATTAAACAGAACTCTAAAATAGCAGAGCATTGTTATGTAATCTGTCATAGAGGTACAAAAGACTTTCATCAGTGGATCAGACCATCAGCACTCTTTCTCTCTTTCTTTCAAACACACAATGGCACCATGTAACAGTGGAAAAATCTGACAATCTTCACTCGTTATAGAGAAATGTTTTGTTGCCAAATATCACCTTCGTGCTTGGCCAAAATCCAAACATCATGTCTCACTTTTCCATTAAGTGTCACCAAATACACGACCTCGATGACTCTAAAACCAGTTCTCAAACTTTTTGCAGCCAGAGACCACTTTAGTTAGAAAAAAGAAAACCCAAAGATTCAGACATAAGGTTCAATATGCGATGAATGTAATGATAACTGCTGATTTAATAAATTTGACCCAAAACGAATATCAAAATGATGTCAGGATTAATAACGTTGAATTCAGTGGAGAAAAAACTAGGTGGTGGATCTCGTTAAAGTTGCTAGTGCTTTTAAAACCCCGTTTTCAAATGACTCGCCTTCTCGTTCAGTCCTAAGCAGGAAGCAATAATGTTGGATAGTTAAGCACCTACTTAGCATGAGAAGGGAGCAATAACAAAAGAAGCTAATGACTGCCATCTTGACTTCTCCACTGACTTGGAGTCTTTTCGTATGGCGTGAATGTGGCATTCAACATGGACCTGAGTCATTAGCTGCTCTGCTTAGGTGAAGCTTTTAGCCTCATTACAGCGACAGGGTGAGAGTGTAGCTGTCCATCCTGTAATGGTGCCCTCAGGTGACACGCTGGACATGTTAGCATACGAGACGCCATTAACTGCCTTCCATAAGCTGATAGCTGAAGTTGGTTTCATCCTTGTTTTTTTTTTTCTGGCACATTCTTGTTATTTCTGACATTCTTCAGCCAAAGCTTTCAGCTAAATTAACCTGTGTTTTGGGCAGAATTGGGAAAAATCAAACGACTTTACTTGAGTGTGTGTTCAATTTTTTCAAAAAGGACTTGATAAGTGAAAGTAAATGTGTGTGTGTGTTTTGATATCACCACAGTTCTTTCCGTTGATGAAAAGCCCTTTCGCTTCCCATTTCTTCTGGTGTGTTCAATTTTCTGTTATTGCGGTGAAATTAAACATGCCTGTCAGTTTGCTTTTCCAGCAAGGTCCATCACGTATGGAGTCAAGCAAAGAAAGGGCAGCTGCATTCAGAGGCACATGCTGTGCGGAAAGAAGGGTGTGAATGACAGGTGATGACGAGTGAACTTATCTGTATGCAAGTCGTGAAACGAGCATTTGTGATTTGAACACAATTCACGGCTAAGGTTCAGAGACGTTAAATCAATTTCCTCCCACTAATCACTTATTTACATGTCAAATGCAAAGAACATATGATTTACTCTCTACATTTCATGATTTAAATGCCATGATTAAACATACATTTTATTAACAGTGTGCCGTTAGCATTCGGCAGGATCGAATTATTGGAGTGCATCAAGCAGGGAAATAGTATAACAGTATTGTGTAGGCATAATATAGATTTCTGATGGAAATGTGATTTAAGCAAAAAAAAAAATCTACCTAAAGAGATCAGGCAAAAACATTTTCCAATCTAATCAGCAGGCACTTTATTTATGTGAGCTTTATTTATAGCTTAGGCATTGTGGTGGCAGATCTCTGACAGTCCCGAGGCGGTCCATCTTTGGAAGGCCACCTCCCGTAACATCTCAAAGATGTCGAATGTTACAGGTCAAACACCTTCAAACACATCAGGACTTCGATCACCCACCCACAGACAGACGGGTTGTTCGAGGGCTGTAACCAGACACTTAAGAGGATACTGCACTGGGTGGTAGAGAAGAAAGGAAGGAACTGGGACCTTCTCGAGCCCTACGTCCTATTTGTCATCCGAGAGGCACCGCAGGCTATTGAGGAGGAGTTAGAGAAAATGATAAGGGACGGGATCTTCGAGGAGTCCACCAGTCCCTGGTCCAGCCCCATAATTGTGGTCCTGAAGCCAGATGATACCCTCAGGCTGCGAAACAACTTTCAACACCTCAACCAAGTGTCTGATTTCGACTGTTATCCCTTCCCTTGGATCGACGACCTGGTGGAGAGACTTTTGAATTATAAATAAAGCTCACACTGGTACACACACACACACGCACACACACACACACACACACACACACACACACACACACACACACACACACACACACACACACACACACACACACCATTAACACACACACACACTCAACCCACTCAGTCTTCTTTGTCTGTGTTTATTCTGCTCGCCTCTGCAGCTGCAACGCTCTACAGTATTTATTCATTTTAGCACTTCAGCAGGACAGATTTATTTCATTCTTTCATATAAACACAGAGAACTTAATTTAATTAATTAACAAAAATTAACAAAAGCAAAAAAAGTGATTGTGTACAGTATGAACATCTTTTAATAGCCGAGTGCCTCATACTGCACATCCAGCTCAACACTTCATGTTGCCTCGTGTATGTAAATGCTGTCACAACCAGGATGGAAGAGACAGACCCATATGCAGAATAGCTTCAAATGAATGGGGTTTAATAAATAATGAAGACAAAGACAGAAAAGACGATAACTGAGGCAATACAAATGACGACACTTAACAATGACTAGACATAACGAAGGGTAACGTAACTAATGATTCCGCACTGCCATCGGCAACGTGTCTCACTTAAATATAAAAAGACAATGATGACACAATAAGGATCAGGTGTGGAGACAGGGAGGGGCAGACGAAGGCGGGGCAGACACGTGGCCAACAGTTTGGGCTGAGTCCTGACAAATGCACACATTATTTATTTAACGACTAAGGAGCTGATGAATACACTTCTGAACGTCTGATTCACGTTCACTAATGACTTGTTTACATTTAACCTCCTTACCTATATGTGAGTATGGATGGATATGGATCTTCTGGACACTTCCGCAGATGTCTTTTTATTCAAAACGTACTTGTTTTTTCTTTATTAGTTGGTCCTTACTATCTTGAAGATAGTAGAATTATTTTTTGTCTGTTATCTTCTACTTAAGTGCAGTGACTTTTCTCCTCTGATTTTCGAGTATGTCGCTGAAGAGTTGTAAGTGGCTCGGAAACATTCTCTGTCTTCTGACCCAGCATCATTCTACCCATCCTTTACTAAGCGGGCTGGTAGTGTTAAAGATTGAGCGGTTCTTCACAATTAACAGGTCCAATAACCATATGAACCGGAGAGAAACAAAGTCCCGCCCACTCAGTTATATTGCTTAATACGCACACGTCACGTATAGAGCTCTGTTTCATTAAAACATCATGGACGCCCGGCAGAGTCTGTGAAAGCAGGTTGTTCTGGACCATGTTTATTGATGAAATAATAAACCTGAAATCTATAGTAAAAGCTATACAAGACTGGCTTGTGAACTTAAAGCAGCTGAACTTGTGTTTTATTTGTTAAGCGATATTTCGTGTTAAGAGACGATAGGATGCATTGTTAAAAAAAGAAAGAAAGAAAGAAAGAAAAATATTCACTGAGAATATTGTTTAGAGTTACTGCTACTAAAAGATGATATGCATACAACATGCTGGAATTTCACCTTCCATGCATCTAATTTACATGAAACAGATCATGATGTATGGTTTCGTGATAATGAGGCAATAAAACTTAGGAAAGAATTAAATCAAGCAGGGAAACACGTTTCACTGAGGCTGGGTTAGACGTCCTCGCTTCAAATTAATATACTGTTTTCAGAAGCCTAAAAAATACTTTCAGTAAAATAAAATGTTAAAGCAGATGCCGTGTGATGTGTATTCGTCGCACACTCAGGGTTCGCTCCAGATCCACTGTGACTCTGTAAATATGCTGTTTTTTTTTAAAATAAAGTTTTATATAATATTCAGGTAATGATATGAAATTTAAATCATTTTATTCCTCTAATTTAAATAAGATTTAATGAAAGCTTGGTTTAATTTGAACAAATCATTCTTCAATCTAAACTATTTTTTATGCTCTTTATACATTTATAGTTAAAGTCTCTTTATACATTATAGTAATGTCTGTGATACAAAAAAAAATAAATAAAAAATAACCCCAACATGTCATGTTCTAAAGAATTGCAAAGTTCACTTTATTCACTGAAGAAAATAACCTCAGGTGAAATAATAAGTTAATAACCATTTACTTGTTGCAGAGTTTTCATAAGACCATTTTCTTTTTTCAGTTGAGAAAACTTAAAAAAAAAAATTAAAAAATACTTGCAGCAAGTAAAAGCGAAGGAAAAATGTAATTAAAAAAGAACTAAGGTTACATTTGCAGTGTTTCTCATGGCAGAAGACTTACTGGGGACCATTAGCATAAATGTTAATTAAATGCCCTCTTAGGCATATTAATCAATCAATTATGTCTTTCTAATCCGTTTATAATTCATTTTAGATTATGTGCAGCATCTAACATTGAAGTTGAAAATGTATGTGTGTGTGTGTGTGTGTGTGTGTGTGTGTGTGTGTGTGTGTGTGTGTGTGTGTGTGTGTGTGTGTGTGTCAGTCAGAATGTCTGACTATCTAGAGCTAGAGTTTTCCACTGAGCTGACAGATGCATGACCTTTTTCACTCTTGGATATCTTCAGGTGTATGTCCACCTCTGAACATTGACCCGAGGGATTTACTGGAACCCGTCTCTATTGAAACAGTTTCTTGATTGAAGCCCAACTCTACTCACCTTATCTAAACGTGGCGGACTGAAAGCCTTTGCACTCTTACGCTGCTCTTTCGTCTCCACTCAGAGCGACCACTTGAGTAAATCAAGCCCCGCTGGAAAAGGAAGAGAAATCCTCCCCGAGGATTGACCGCTTGCCACTCGAAGAGGAGCAGCAGTGCTCCACACATGACAAACTGAAGCCTCTTACGTCTTTCACTGGCCTTATCCGCTAGACTAAACCGCCTGCAACCTTCAGGCTGTGTGAATGCTAACGACTCGTTCTCGCTTGTACTCGCAGGTCATCACAAACCATTGCTTTTCATCACGGCATGCTCCGAGGAGTCCCTGTCATTTTTATATAAGGATCTCATTCACAGTGTGGCCACATGCTGTACGTTGTAATGAATGAAATGTGATAGTGGTGGCAATTTTGCAATTAGATTGCAGAGAACATGCTGAGAGAACCTTATTCTCTGGAGCGAAGGCTGCAGATTTGTTTTCCAGGAACAGATTTTTTTTGATCGGTCTTTTACACTGGCACACGATTCTCTCAATAACTAAAGCTCAGGTTTCTTCCGGCACAAAGCTCTAAAGACATTTTACTGCAAAATTGCTCTTATTGTAAAGTCCCTGAATAATTCCCATCATGCTCCAACCTTAATAACACATTTCATGATCAACTCTCAGGGCAGGTTTTGAGAATGTCACTTATTTCCACATGACTTACAAAAAAAAAAAAAAACACACACTATTAATTACCAAATTCCCTCAAGGACACTTGCACAGAAATTCACTTTAAACTACAGGAGTTCATTTTAAACTACAGGAGTTCACATTGAACTACAGGAGTTTGCGTTAAACTACAGGAGTTCACTTTAAACTACAGGAGTTTACTTTAAACTACAGGAGTTCGCTTTAAACTACAGGAGTTTGCGTTAAACTACAGGAGTTTGCATTAAACTACAGGAGTTTACTTTAAACTACAGGAGTTTACTTTAAACTACAGGAGTTCGCTTTAAACACAGGAGTTTGCGTTAAACTACAGGAGTTTGCATTAAACTACAGGAGTTTACTTTAAACTACAGGAGTTTGCTTTAAACTACAGGAGTTTACTTTAAACTACAGGAGTTTGCGTTAAACTACAGGAGTTAACTTTAAACCACAGGAGTTCCCTTTAAACTACAGGATTTCCCTTTAAACTACAGGAGTTCACTTTAAACTACAGGAATTAACTTTAAACTACAGGAGTTCACTTTAAACTACAGGAGTTAACTTTAAACTACAGGAGTTCACTTTAAATTACAGGAGTTTGATTTAAACTACAGGAGTTCGCTTTAAACTACAGGAGTTTACTTTAAACTACAGGAGTTTGCTTTAAACTACAGGAGTTTACTTTAAACTACAGGAGTTCACTTTAAACTACAGGAGTTTACTTTAAACTACAGGAGTTTGCGTTAAACTACAGGAGTTAACTTTAAACTACAGGAGTTCCCTTTAAACTACAGGAGTTCGCTTTAAACTACTGGAGATTACTTTAAACTACAGGAGTTTACTTTAAACTACAGGAGTTTGCTTTAAACTACATGAGTTCATGGCTTGTATATTTCTCTCTACAATATATTGTATATATAATGTATATTTCTCTCTACAAAACCACTAAGCATTAGTTTCAGGCTCATTGTATGAAGTACAGGACCAGATTCTAGCCAGCCTGCTTGTCTCCCTGTACAAGAGTGAGGTTTGTTCTTACACCTGGTACTCAGTAAAAATGTGACACAATGATTTTTTAATCTCATAACACTTCTGCAATTATCCTCTGACAATAACCACAGCAGGTAATTACAACCCTCTTTTTTTCAGGGCTGCCTGTCATACAGTTATTGCTGTACTATATAATAAGTCAGTACACCGATGTTAAATACTATTAAGCAACTGATTTTGAACACAACAATGAATTGCCATTAGATGTTGTACTGAGGACTTGCAGTTCGTGAGCCTTGAGTGAGTGAGAACGACACTACAAACATCACATGATGATCTTTCAGGAGAAACTCTTATAACTGCTGGGTAGTGTTTTACAATGGAATGGAAAGATGATCATTGTATAATGGACACTTCAGTGTTAATAATAATAATAATAATAATAATAATAATAATAATAATAATAATAATAATAATAATAATAATAATAATAATAATAGGAATAAGAATAAGAATAAGAGGTCTATTATACAATTGTGGCTTACAAAAGGTTAAACAAAAGTTCATGGCCTGTGTAAATAAAATATTTTTGTAACGTGTATAAATAGTAGCACATCCACTGCTCCAGGTTTTAACCTTGTGTGTTGACCTGTATGGATTTCTGCAATTTCTCAGCTCTGGTATCGAGTGTGTATTATTATTTGTGATATTTTATTTATTTCCCACAGTGAAACCATTGCAGAATTCTAACTTTTAATTACATAATTGCTTAAAAATACATAACACAAACAAATGTTTCCTTTTAATATATTGTCACTTCTAGTATTACCGACATTTGAATACAAGTTCATTTAATTTTATTTATATTTAGCTGTTTTAACCGTGGACATTGTTACAAGGCAGGTTTACAAATATACGGATATAAAATATTCATTTTAAGTCTTTCCCTAATGAGCGAGCCAGAGGTAACAGTGGCAAGACGAGACGACTGAGACGACTCACTGAAGAGGAAACCTTAAGCAAAGATTCAAAAGGGAACCCATCCTCACCTCGGTCACACTAGTGAGATTCCGATTAAGTTACAAGTTATTGACTGTTTAACGACTGAGACTTGAGTGTGTGTTCTTAGCCATTGCAGAAGAAAGTGGGTATACTACACAGATTGTGTGTCCTTGTCCTGTAATGTTTAAGCAGCGATTCTGACAAGACTATCTATGAAGCCATAATGAGGGCATGCAACTTTCAACAAACCTGCAAGTCAGCACCCAGACATCACACTTTAATAAACCCCTCTTTGCCCATAAACCCTCCAGATCTGCATTTTTACCCAAGAGAACAAGCTGTTAACTTGCTTTCTCTTAGGGAAACCTATCTAAATAAAAATATTCAGCCTAGACATAGGCTGTTTCTGAGTCCTGAACGCTAATTAGAACGAAGCTGCATAACTGTAAGAGAAAGCTCTGTCTTTACTTTAAAGAATTAACATCAAAAACATATCTTAGCAACAAATCTAGCGACTTTTTTATTTAGCAGGTGTTAGCAGCTCTCTTGCACTTAATACAGCTCTCCTGCTAACATCACAGCTGCTGTTTATGTGAGCTGAGAAAGCAGGGTCAGTCATCTCACTAAGTGTGTGTAAAGCTCGGCTAAGATACACTTGCCTGAGCCAGTGTTCACAACAACCAATCACGGATCACCGTTGTTTTCAACAACCAATCACTGATCACCATTGTTCATAATGACCAGTCTCTGACTGGTGTTGTTTAAAATGATCAAACACTATTCACCGCTGTTTCCAAAGACCAATCACTGATCACCACCGTTCCTAATCTCTAATTAATGTTTTTTGAATGTTTAATCACTAATCATCAATGTTTTCAAAGTCCAAATCACTGAACATCATAGTTCCCTTCAGCCAAAATGTTCCATCCAAGTACTAATCATTATAGTTTTCAATGACCAATCACTGATCAATGTTTTTTAGTGATTAATTACTAAACACTGTTGTTTGCAAAGACCAAACATTAATACGTCCAAAGACCAAATCAATGAACACCATTGTTCCTAAAAACCAATCTCTAATCCTCATTGTTCCTGAAAACCAATCTCTAATCCTCATTGTTCCTAAAGATCAATCTCTAATCCTCATTGTTCCGAAAGACCAATCAAAAAAGTTCCGACATGATTTGTCTTGGTTGAATTTTATGATTTTCTTGGGTGAATAGTATTAATATATTTTTTTGTACATCCCATTTAGCATTTTAAAAGGAATGTGTAGAATTTTCATAAACTATCTACAGTTCAAGTTTACTCTACTTTTTTTGTTTGTTTTTTTTTGAAAAGTTATTAACAAGCACTTTTCAGAACCAAGTGAACTTTCTTCACTATTTTCTCACAGCGTAAATCATGTATGCTTTGCTACAAAGAAGGAAAAAAAAAAACACGTTAATTAAACACAGTTTACAGAGTTCTTGCAATTTTTTTTTCACTTGATCTCCAGCACTGGTGAAACCTTGTGTCCTTACTGCTCGATTGCAAATGTGTCCAGATGCATATCAGTTTGATTAGAAATACTGGCTTACAATTGATACGTTAAAAGAAACGACTAATTATGGCCAAAGACAAAAATAAAACGGTACTCATGTAGTATGAAAAGTTCAGTGCTAAAGTGGACCATGACCACATGTGAAATGTGAGGATGTGAGGCTTTACCTCTTATATCTACTGGATGAAGGTATGAACAAAATATCCAAATGTTTGCAAAATGTATGGTTTAAATAGGAAAAAAACAACAACAACAACAAAAAACTATTGAGTTGTCAAAGCAATTCTATTTCCACACACTGCTCAGTGGATGTGAACTCGACCAAAAAAAAAAAGCTTGTTATTAAAAAAGACATTAAAGAGTTTTATTAGGAAATCAGTGAAAGAACGCTGAACTTATAAACTTTTGTCTCAAATGAAAGAAATGTCACTTTTTATAGACACTATAATGCAGAGCGGCACAGACGGTGGTAGCTCTGACAGCATTGTGGCTGCGATACAAATCACTGGTTTATGTTAATGATCTTGTTTTAATACTTTATTGTTTCTATAGCAACAACTAACACAGGCTCATGCATGGCAGATGCTTCACATAATCTATGTCTAATAAGAATCGAACAGAAGTGCCGTTATTTTACAAAGAAAAATGTATAAGGAGCGATATGGCCAAGGAAATTATAAACTGTTTAGTATTCTCCAGTGTCAATGCTTATCACAATCAGGAAGTAATATAAGCGTTATGCCACGGACAGATGATGTTGTGTTAAGTTCTCATTAACATATACATAAAATAGAGAGAGGCTGGTAAGAGTTTGCTGCTTATACAGACACTGCCTTTAAAAACATGTGGTGCCCACCAGGCACCTTCATAGAATTTAAATACATGTATTGTACTTCACATAATTTCCACCAGGTGGTGCATGGAACAACTTACTCTAACTAACTTAATCTAGCTCAATACATAGTAGCTAGAAGAGGTCGGATCTTGAATTGGTATTTAAACGTGCATATGTTTCTAGATGATCACATTATATTTATAACAGTATTAACGTAATTCTCTGATAACTGTCTGATAATATGTTAATCGCACATTTAATATCACAATTTCGAGAAATATCAAAATAATACTAAAAATATCCACAATAAAATGTGAATGAAAATAATAAACGAATAATTTGTAATTTGCTGCTATAATGTAATTGCTAACAAGTGAATGCTCCAAAACATTAACTAATGGACATGGATATGAATCCTGTGTTACAAACTGCTGTATAATAAAGAATGATGGAGGGAGTTGGCAAAGGAAAGGAAGAGGAAAAGAGAGTCTTCTTTCAAAAAGATAAAAAACAATGTCTAGTGAAATTTAGGCTAAAGTAGATTATTTGAAGGCACACTAAAAAAAAAAAAAAAAGAAATCAACATACACAGAAAAATGACCTTTCTGTTCATTTGTTTGTTGAATTTCATTCTGACTTATAAACCTAAAAAAAGGAAAAAGCACCTAGAAAGTATGCTAATAAATAATTCACTACATTTTTAAAAAGTTTTCCTTTAGTTGATGTTTAAAGTAATGTATACACACTCTGGGAACTGCTGTTTTCTCTGTTGAGGGTAAAAAGTCGATTTGTTGTCGAAATTCATACAAGTGTGCTCACTGTGTGCATGTGAATATTTCATGATGTGGAGAGCGTCCAGGGTTTTGGAACGGTTTTTATTTTTTTCCCAATTTACTTTGTGTATTAACCTTTGCCAAAGTGTCTATAATGTGAAAAAATAGAGCAACTAAGCAGTTTTGATGTAGCAAATCATTTTGAAGAATAATTGTCATTTTGCTCCAATTATTATTATTATTATTATTATAGATATGTTTTCTGGAATTTGTGTAACCATTGCCCCCCAAAATCCTGTTTGATACTTGGATGTAATGTGAACAGCACGTGTCTCTTATCACATCAAAAACAGCTCGGTATCTCTAGGCGGCAAAACGGTGAACAACAAAAGAAGTGCGAGAGGTAGCGAGGGTGAAATATGTGACAGTGAGAAAATAGCTGAAGTTGAATATGTGAGAACGCCTGGTCAACCACACGTACAAAATAAAGAAGACCAAAAATTGATTAAAAGGCTGTGAATGATAACAATAACTGGTCGATGCGCGGACGGCAAACTGTCCATCAATTTCTGACCGATGTGAAAGTGCGAGACAAGACAGTTTTTAAGCAGTCACATGCAGTATGTATCCAATCATGGTTGCTCAAGTCACAAATATGCAAATATGAGGAGGGTTAAACTAGGCTTTAGGAATGTACAATGTGAAACGTCAGATTGTGAAAATCCAGTAATGCTCACTGAAGTATGAGCAGTGTATAATATAATATAATATAATATAATATAATATAATATAATATAATATAATAAGATCCCAGATTTCATACACAGAACCTAGAAGCTTACATTATCTGTATACCTTATGTATATGTTTTTTCATCTATATATATATATATATATATATATATATATATATATATATATATATATATATATATATATATATATATATATATTATTTACTCAGTATGTTTACGGTCTGTTGCATTGTATATTATACTGTATATTATTGACATATTCCATGTTACACTTTCATACCCTCTCATTATATACAAATCCCTGTTTGACTATTTTACAATAACGTATTTATTCCTATATAGTTCTACCTATATAAATATTTACATACTTATTTATACCTATTTATCATTTATAATAACTGCCTTTTTTATTATTATTTATTATTACTATCGTCTTGACTACGATTGTGTGAAATTTTATTTCAATTCTTATAATTGAAGCTTGTAACCAAATTATAAACAAATAGCTCTGTAAGGATTGCTTATATATCGCTGTACTCTAGTGACACTAAAAGGATGTTGAATATTGGATGTAATATAATATAACATAAGTGTCTATTAATTTCTGACTGATATGAAAGTGCGAGACAAAACAGTGTTTTATTAAGCGGTCACGTATTTAACCAATCGTGGTTGCTCACGCAGCAAATAAGTAAATAAGGGGAGGGGTTTGGGAATGTACAATATAATATAATATAATATAATATAATATAATATAATATAATATAATATATAAATTACAAATCTTCAGCAATCCTGTAAACATTTTAATCTGTATTGGTCATTAATGCTTAATAATTCATGGAACACAAATGGTGTTGAAAATGAAATAGCCTTGTCTTTAGGTATTAGTTAAGTTTATATATCCAAAATGTCTTCTGATTAAGTATTTGAAGGTTAAATGTCTCAATCAAGGACAATGTCTGGGTGGCAGTTTGAGGATTTCTGTACTGACAGAATTTCAGTCACGAACAGAGGACTGCTGAGACACCAGCCCTTCCAAGGACACACAAAACAACAAAATATCTCTGCCAGTGGAATTATTCAGTCTTCTCTGTCCTGAATGTTTATGTTGCATTTATTTGTTTAGTGGTCGATTTTATTTAAAGTGGCTTACAGGTGACTCAGAAGTCAAGCCAAGTGCAGAGATGTCTAGTAGACAGTACTCTTGTGTCTTATGTTTAAGATGTTGCTTTAGGTCATTTCTGGGATTTAACTGATGTGTACTGTAAGTAGCAAGAAGAAGACAGGAAGAAGAAGACAACATAGCCTCGAATGTTGCCGTGAACTACCGTGAATGTCCAGCATGTGTACACAATACTGTCAACACCATCATGCTCATCATCTTGTAGACCTCTCACTAGTCCAGACGATTCTCTGGCATGACTGCATCCTGTAGCTGCATTGCATTCTGGAACCTTGAGTTCAATGTTTGTTCCAATGTCCACTATTTCTCCTTAAATTGAAAGTTTCTGGTAAATTTGTTTTTGGATGATAAACCTAAGCATTTTATGTCTATTTGTTATTTTACCAGAGGCCAAAAAATGTAATTTGTGCCTGTTCTGTAGTGCCTATGGTCATATTGTCATGTCTCACTTAATATGAAGATCATTTGAGTAGCTTTTAGTATTTCTGTTTTTCCCTACTGTACTAGGATCAATATATTCATAGAAAAGTTACAGAAAACCCTAAATAGTTCCTTTTTTCTTCCCCACACAGATGTGTCTATCTTTAAAGTACACAGTGATACACAGTGATATCAGACCCATTTCTGCTCTCAGAGATGCCCCAAGTGCTTGCACATAATCGGCTAAAATTTAAAGGTGTTTATCGTCAACCACTAAAATGTGAAAGGTTATCAAGGTGTTAGGTTATCAACAGAGGGAAAAACACACGTCTCACACTGAAAGTCTGCAGAGTCCTGGCTCATTCTAGATCAATCTTACAGCCAGAAAATCATAAATTTCTTTACACTGATTCAAAATTGCCACTTGGTGCATTACTAGTTACTAAAGAGTGTGTGCTTTAGGACCGGCTCTACACCCTGTATAACGATCAAACCTACATTCAACTGCTGTTGTGTCTTCAAAGGACGTGAACCGTTAGTGAGATTTCAATTTCAATCGTCTTCACGGTGTTGATTATAGAGCGTGATGTTTTTGACAGGCTCTCACAGGCTCTTAGTGCAGTTTAATAAGTGCTGTTGATTGTAGACTAGATGTTTGGAGAAAACTGGTCATGTTTTAGACTCTGAATACCTTTTTTTGTGATGCATTCCTGTGATAAGTCTCTTTCTCTATGAGATGTGAACACGTTTGCCGCAATTTTGTACGTTAGATATGTCTGAGATTGTGGAGGAATTAAACCTTCAACGGTCTGATGACACAGTCTCATGAGGTGAATGATGAGGTCTTACATATTGAGTAATAATTTTGTAATTATTTGGGTTAGAGACTTAAAGTTTTAGAGACTGAAAGTGCATACTCGTCCATTAGGGGATGGATAGATAGACATATATAGATAGATAGATAGACATATATATACAGACAGACAGACAGACACAGTAGATAGATACAGTAGATGGATGGATGGATGGATGGATGGATAGTAACAGTAACCACGTCGTGTCAAGCCGCATCACAAAACCACGTCCCTGATTATTTTCCTATAACAGCACAACCCCAAGTGTTGTATTCCTGTGTCTCATGACATGAAACAGGATCAGGCCTCAGAGGCTTAAGCAGTGCACACAATCATTTATTTATTCGTTTATTTATTCAGACATCTGGTAATTAATCTTTGTCCATATGATGGAAGATATCGTTAATTAAATACCTGGTGCACATTTTGAAGAACAGCTCTGAGCATGTGTGAAGCACATACAATAAATTATACAGTACACATTACTGGTGCATAATTCTAAAACTAATATCCTACCGTAGTAACACTTTGTGCTGTTTCTGACATTTTTACCCAGTTTTATCTGTGTATTGTGTGGATGCCTTGTTTGGGTCTTAAAATGAATTTACTGTTCAGTGCTTACGCTTCTTTTAAGGACGTGTCTAAAGGTTTATCAGGTTTGTTTTGAGGGCTAGTAGGGATTAAAGTAGAAATGACCATGTTTCTGTTTTTATCTTTAATTCATGCTGACATAAAGTAGACGTCTGATTAAAACAGGTAACGACGAAAATATATATCAATTCAACAGAGTATAAAGTTGATTAATTCCTAACTCAATTAATTCTATTTTACTTTTATTACTAAAGGCTGAATTGGCTTTAGTAACCACTACTGAAATCATAAATCTTTATTAATCTGTCTTTCTATAGAATACTAAATTTGACAAAATAAATGATACGAATGTTCATTTTTAATAGACAAATCTCTCAGTTCTTCTTTTTCTATCCCTCCTTAAACATAATTATTCAGTATGAGTCATTAAAAAAGTTGGATTTTTTCTTCTTTGGTTTTAATCTTTTTGTCTACGACATAATAAACATGAGAATATTCCAATCAAAAAATATTTTGTGAAGATAACCTTCTGAGGAAGGTTGTGTATGATGTCTAACAGAGTTGGAGCAGAGATGTCAAGACGATCAGGCAAACATTTGCCAAGCAATCTGATGGTTAGAAAAGATTCACCAGGGAGAAAGTAACAGGGGGTGTTAGGGCTTAAAGCAGTCAGATATTATAACCGATCTGAAATTCCATTTCCCTGCATTTCCTGTGTGAAGTCAGTAAGCGTATCTAATTTCATTTCCAAAATCATAATAGCTATGAGACAGGGGTTTATTGACTATATCTTATTTTCAGTGGGGGGAGATATTTACATACACATAATTTAGTTCTGCAATCTTTAATGTTTTTAAAGAGACAGTCAACTTGATGTAGGTTCTTACTTACATCATATTTTGCTGTAAATAAAATTTCTTTGTCTTTATTTTGTCCTGAAGGTATAAGTTTCACAGTGCTATACAAGAGACCTAATTTACCTTATAAGTGCAAAACGAATCAACTTTTATATATAAACATTTCAGCTCTTTAAATATGTGTCTAAATATGTATATATATATATATATATATATATATATATATATATATATATATATATATATATATATATATAGGTTCCTCCTGGTACTCTAGTTTCCTCCCCAGTTCAGAGGCGTGTTATAGGTGGGCCGCCATCTCTAAATGAAGAAGTGATGGATTGGCAGCGTGTTCAGGCTGACTCTGATAGAAGTAGAGAAGATGGATGTGTGGATATTTACAGTTTCTTAAAGTTCATATGTTTAAACAGAAAACCTTGAGCTGGTTCAAAACATGACTTTGCTAGAATTCACCCACAGTGACATATGCCATTTTCTCATACGGCCTCATACAGACTATGCATTCATTTATCTAGCTTTAATACATGTCAATTCGTCTCTCTCTCTTTTTATCTCTCCATCCACTCTGCCTCAAACCCCATTTCATCTGCAGCTTCATTTGTGATCAAAAGTCATCTTTGCCTGCCCAGCATTTTACCCCCAAGGACCTTATTCTCTTCTAGTACTATCCTTTCGTTAATCTCTCTCTCTCTCTCTCTCTCTCTCTCTCTCTCTCTCTCTCTCTCTCTCTCTCACACACACACACACACACACACACACACACACACACACACACACACACACACACACACACACACACACACACACACACACACACACACACACACAATATGATTAAAATCTACTGCTCCACTGCCTTTCCTGCCCTTGGGACTGGGTGAGGACAGACATCAGTATATTACTACAAGCGCACTGAGGTCACGAAATTACTGACCATTTCATGAAAATTGCCAGCGTGTGTGTTTGCCCCGCTCAGCTGTAGGACATTTCTGTATATTGAATGCCTCTTAGTCATCAATATGAGGAGGTGTAATTAACTCTTTGCTCGAGTGTCCTAAAAAGCACACTTTCAAATGAACATCCAAGTTGCCGGAAAGATTCCTCTATTCTAATTGCTTTCAGAGCCGCTCTTTATGCCACGTCTGCTCTGAAGAGTTAGCATGCCCTGCTACGCCTAACAGAACGCGTTACGTCCTCCGGCTCTTGCCAAAACCCGATATATGCGGCTATTATGCTCAGAAGGCTGTATTATGCATAGCGTATTAACTCAGAGGTACCGTTTGTTCTCTGCAGCTCAATCACAGGCTTATGAGAAGGCCTCTATAAAAGAAATCCTGCATAGCAATGAGCTAAAATGCTAGCTCTCGGCGCACGAGTGCCTATCAAGCATCCGCTGTGATGGGAATTATAAGTCATCACACAGCAGCCGGATTTCAGGGATAGAAAACTTACTATAAATCTCCTTTTTTGCAGACAAAGCACACGACGCTGCAAGCCGGAACGACTTTCTTAGTTAAAACTCTGTCAGTGTTCAACAGATTACATGGCTTGCTTTTGGACTGTTGCTGCATTCTTATCTCGGCTTTCTTATTGCTCAGTGCTTTCTGTTCACACGGATTTGAAACATCAATAACACAAAGTCCGGCTTCTTTCTGCAGATCGCAGGTCATTTAGAAGCATTCTTCATTGGTGATAAAATCACACTGTGATTTATGCACAACTTGACTTGTCTACACTGGTATAATTACAGATCTAGGGCAGATATACGGACACAATATCTTGGTTGTAAGCAATTAATAGATAAGTAAGAAACAATGGACTGTGCTGTTACATAAAAAATACACATTAGGTTGGTGTGATATTGCATGATGTAAAGTCAGGATCTGTTACTTTTTTTATATATATTATCAAGGTCTGATATTATTCTACATGTACCACAAACTTTTACCAAATTGTTTGTATATAACCCTTGTATGATGTTCGTATTTTTGTTACATAGCCAGTGTTCGTGGGTCTGGTGGTGGAATTTTGGGGTTTTTAATTTAACACAATCATAATTTTTTTTGCTGAAATACTCTACAGATGTTTACTTCATCCCAGTTACAAGCAATATTAACAGCATATATGGTTAATATTTGCCCTTTACCTTTATTACATCACATTTTTTAATTAAAGTGCTACTATTTTTTGTTGTTTTTTTAATAAAATGTAATAAAAAAAAAGAAAACCATATTTAATAAAGTTATGAGTGGGAAAAAATCAACAAATTTACAAGAAAGCAAAGTATTTCAAAACTATTGATGTTTATGAATATGGGTCCCACAGACCCGAACAACATACAAGGGTTCATAAAAGACACATCACTGTTTTCAATTACATCCAATTGCTATTGATGGAACTACTTAGAAACCCTGACGATGGATTTGAACTGCCACAGACATGAACGGTTTTGATCTCAAGTCTCCAGCAGTGAACAGTTTATAACTTAGACTTTGACAAAACAAGAAATTTCCTATTAACACAAATCCATTTTTTGAGCATACAGTACACAGTAATAGAAGGGAAATTATTTCTAATAATACCCTCTGGTGTCCCTCAGACGAGGAAGGTTTCTCAAAGGTTCTTCCTCATATCATCTCAGGGAGTTTTTCCTCACCACCATCACATCTTATTTTGCTCATTAGGGAAATTTCATGCATTTTTAATTAATATGCTGTAAAGCTGTTTTGTGACAATCTCCGTTATTCAAAAAAAAAAAAAACTTTTCTGAGTAACGTTAAAGGCTTAAGACCTTCCAATAGCAAAAAACGTACTGATTGGTACAAAGCGCTGGCTCAAACAACTCCTTCTATAAATTTTTCATAAATGTCACCTAAAAGACAATTTCACAATGTTACCATATTTTTGAATACATATGGATTTCTCGAATGGTCTTAAGATTATGTGGAGTGTCTGTCTTACAGGTCCCTGTATATGAGCCATATGTACAGACAGGTCATATCACTGATATAACTGCTGTTCGTCTCCATCTCCGTGTCAGGATCTTGCAATCTCCCTGGAAAACTCCACAATCTCACCTTCGGTCAGTGTGCACAACATCATGGTAACCATGGACAATCAGCTATCCTTTCCTTGTCAAACCGCTAATCTGACACACTCATGTCCATTTCTTCTTTACAACAGAATGATGTTGACTCTCAGGTGCCCTTTCAGTCCCAGACTCTAGAAAGGTCTGCCTCTGAACACCATTTGACCTCTGAAAATAATACAAAATGCAGCTGTGTGAAATGTTTTCAGCCTTCGCACAGGAGTTCTCCCTTCACCCCATTAAAATGTTTCCTCCACTTCCTCCTATCCTCCAGTACTGCTCGACTGTCCTGATCCCACTGTCAGGCTACAAGGAAGTTACAGTTCATCAGTTCTTCTGTTTTGACAACTGAATTGTTGAATGAACTTTCTCTAGATGTCCAAACACCTGATTCACTGGATGTTTTCAAACAATGCCTAAAGACCGTTGTCTTTCTGAAGAACTTAAACTAGCAGCTAAAAAACACACAACACCAGAGTTTTTAGACTGATGGTATTTTCACTCTGTGACCTAGTGAACCTGTATCGACATATTCATTGATAGAGACTTCGATGCACTTCTGTAAGTCGCTCTGGATAAGAATGCCTGCTAAATGCAATAAATATAAATGTTAATGTTAACGAGGTCCGATAGTAATTACAGCTGTCTGCTTTTGTTGAATTCATAAATCCGTAATAGAAAGCAACCATTTACAAAACCTAATATTACACTAATTGTTTACCCAGAAACTGTATACATAATATTGAAGTATATGTGAATCTGGCAAACACCTTATTTTTTATACAACTGAGCAGTTAATGGTTAAGGGCCATGCTCAGGGGCCCAGCAATGGCAGCTTGGTCGACCTGGGATTCAAACTCACAACCTTCTGATCAGTAGTTCAACAGCTTAACCACTAGGCTACCGTGTTCCTGAGCAAAATAGTGCTGTACGTTAGGACATTATTAAATATTCAACAAATAACGCTTCCATAATCATTCATAATTACTTACATAATATATTGAACTGTGACCAAACTCAGTACATCAGTAAATCATTGTGTTTTATTTATTTATTTATTTATTTATTTATTTATTTATTTATTTATTTATTTCTGTATGTATGTATGTATGTATGTATGTATGTATGTATGTATGTATGTATGTATGTATTTATTTATTTATGTATGTATGTATGTATGTATGTATGTATGTATGTATGTATGTATGTATGTATGTATGTATGTATGTATGTATGTATGCATGTATTTATTTATTTATTTATTTATTGTGGGTATGTAATTTTTTTGTAGCCCAATATAGTCACATACCCTCTCCTCTTCAGATTCCAGAGACTTTTATTGGTGACCAGGAGGAAAGACATTATTGAGGAATTAAAAGATTAAAAATATAAAGAAAGAAAGAAAGAAAAAAGAAAGAAACAACAGCAAGGTAATCAGAGAACAGTCTGAGCTTTATAAACCCTTACAATAAGCTTTAATGTTATTTTTTCATGCACTAGTGCTCATGAATTATGTAGCGCTTGTTTATAGTAGTATAAAATATGCAGAAGTTCAGACAGAGCAGCTTCCAGTCACATGTTTATTTTAATGCACTCGTGCTAATCAAGCTCCTTCACACGGACGTGTTCGGTCGATCTCTTTATTTATTAACAACTAGATGATTATTGGACATTAATGAAAGGAGTTTCCAGTCTCAGTGACAGGCTTCATGTTTTTGTTTCCTGAACTTCAATAAATAGCATTTAATAAACTGCTGGTGAGGGAATTATGTTTTTAATGCTAAAAGAACTAATGTGTAACTTTAACCAGATTAATATATAATTAATATGTTGTTTTTCATTAACAAAAAATGTGTTTTTGTTTCATTAACAAAAGCATGGCATATTTCTGTAGTTATAAGATGAATAAAACACGTCAAATTGTTCTGTTATGGAAAACTATCAGCATTCGGATGGGATCAGTAATGCTGCTTATATCCCATTATTCTATTGTTGATTGTTTTCTTGTAACAGTGTACAACTTTATAACGGTATATAAAAATTAAAAAATGGTATTGTTAAATATGTATATAATAAACTCAAAATTGTAATTTACCTGTTTGGGCTCCACCTTTTCCTCATTCTGTCCTTCTAGTTTAATTTATGCTCTCAATTATCTTTATTTCAGCTTTTAATCATGTTTATGTATTTTATGTCACCTATATGTTCTGATAATTTTTACTTTTATGTTTCTTTACCCTTTAACTAAGTCTGGAAATCAGAGCACTTGGTAATTAAGGTATGTTCATTGTACAGTAGGTAGATCATGTGAACGTGGCTAGATTTAGAAGCTCATGTGTGTGTTTGTCAAGTATGTTTGTCTATTTCTAGAAGTTTTGTGTTTAAGGTGATGTCAAATTGTGTTGGCCTTTCTTATCCCTTTCTGTCAGGTGATTGTATAGAAGAGTCAGAACCTGTGATTAAACATGCTTAACTGTGTGTTTGTCAAGCTTCAGAGTAAACGGTTCAGATGACCGAAGGTCTTCAGATCCAGCGTCTGTTGAACCGATAATGACTTTTTGAATGGAATAAATTTTTCATTTCATTTTTTTAGAAATGTTTAAAGCATTACTCATCAAATATACTCAGCAAATAAAAACATTAAAGAATATTATCTTGGTTATAACCAGTCAATCTTACAGCTACACTGAACAAAATTATAAACGTAACACTTTTGTTTTTGCCCCATTTTTAATGAGCTGAACTCAAAGATCTAAGACTTTTTTATGTACACAAAAGGCCTGTCCGGGTGGCTGGTCTCAGATGATCTTGGAGATGAAGATGCTGGATGTGGAGGTCCTAGGCTGGTGTTGTTCACTGTGGTCTGGGGTTGTGAGGCCGGTTGGATGTAATGCCAAATTCTCTGAAACGCCTTTGGAGACGGCTTATGCTAAAGAAATGAACATTCAATTCACGAGCAACAGCTCTGGTGGACATTCCTGCAGTCAGTATGCCAATTGCACGCGCCCTCAAAACATGCGACATCTGTGGCATTGTGCTGTGTGATAACTGCACATTTTAGAGTGGCCTTTTATTGTGGCCAGACCTAATACACACCTGTGCAATAATCACGCTGTCTAATCAGCATCTTGATATGCCACACCTGTGAGGTGGATGGATTATCTCGGCAAAAGAGAAGTGCTCAGTAACACAGATTTAAACAGATTTGTGAACATTATTTGAGAGAAATAGGCCTTTTGTGTACATAGAAAAAAGTCTTAGATCTTTGAGTTCAGCTCATGAAAAATAGGGGCACAATATATAATATAATATATAGATATACAAAATATCCTATTTTATATTTTCTGATCTACTTTGATATATTCTTTAATATATATTCTTGATATATATATATATATATATATATATATATATATATATATATATATATATATATATATATATATATATATATATATATATATATTTACATATTGTATCCATCTGAGCCTTATTATTATTATTATTATTATTATTATTATTATTATTATTATTATTATTATTATTATTAATTAGTTTAGTAGTAGCTGAGAAAGAAAAATAAAATAAATACTACTACTACTACTACTACTACTACTACTACTACTACTACTACTACTACTAATAATTTATTATTATTATTATTATTATTATTATTATTATTATTATTATTATTATTATTATTAGTATTAGTATTAGTATTAGTAGTAGTAGTAGTATTTATTTTATTTTTCTTTCTCAGCTACTGGCTTTTTGGTATTAAATAAAGGTCAGTATTTCACGACATGTCGTACTGTGTATGATTGTGTATATGAAATAAAATTTAAATTTGAAAAAGTGTAATGCATTTTTTTTCAAATGGCTGCTTACTCGTATGCGTATTTACTTAAACTAAAAGCATTTCAAATGAACACACAGGCAACATTTACTAATGTACAATTTGCTACCATTTTTCAGTGTATGTAGAAAATGTAGGGTTTAGACACCAAGAAGCACAAAACAAAAAAATAAACCCATGCTATATCGAGGTAGTTGTACAAATCAGAGGCCGCACTGCTCTGGTCCCTGTTTAAACAGCCAAGATTTAGTTTAGCCCTTATTTTTCTCGATTGCTTGTTTTGCAGGCTTGTGCCTTCATCTGTCTGAGTTATGCACCTCATATACAGTAGCACGGTGCCTACATTAGACGACTTTATTGTGAAGACAAGTGTGATGGAAAGTTTTGGTGGAAATGCAAGGGCACAAGCGCAAAGCGGTGCAGAGTGACTCGGCTATGCGAAGCATAGCTGCCAACATGACCAAGGACTTCATTTGGGCTGTAAACGCCAAGGGCTAAGTCGTTGCCTTTCTGTTTCCTTGAATTTTACACACACACACACACACACACACACACACACACACACACACACACACACACACACACACACACACACACACACACACACACACACACTCTTTCACTCAATCCTTAAAAGAACAAATTGCTGCGTCCTGTTGGTTTCAGTCAGAGACTCAATCAGAACCCAGCCATTAAGTTCAAACCTGTATTACTGTAGTGCTGGGGTAGAAATGCTGGGGTAGAAATGCTGTAATTCAGCCTCTCGTGTTGGTGTTTAATGGTGTGGTGTAAAAATAAATGAATCAATACCTCGAGCCAGCGTGGATGTCTCTTCACAGTGAAGTAAACAGTTAGAGAATAATTGAATGAGTGCCTCTCAGACTGAGACAAATGACTCGCATCTGTGACTGATTGTACTCAAAGCCACTCTTCCTTTCTCTTCATCTTTCCCTTTTTCTCTCCTTTTTATTCTTGTGTTTTCATCTCCCCTGTGTACCCCCTGTCTGTCTGTCTGGTCTGCTTGTCTCTCTCTCTCTGGTCTTGTTTTTCATATCCCCTGCCACCCCATCTCTCTCTCTCTCTCTCTCTCTCTCTCTCTCTCTCTCTCTCTCTCTCTCTCTCTCTCTCTCTCTCTCTCTCTCTCACTCACACACACACACACACACACACACACACACACACACACACACACACACACACACACACACACACACACACACACACACACATCTTTCACTCTGTTTTTCACTTTCACCGTCTCTCTCTGTCTCTCTCTCTGTCTCTCTCTCTGTCTCTCTCTCTGTCTCTCTCCCTCACACACAGAAACACACACACATTATGTCTGCTTCTCTTTCTCTCTCTGTCTCTGTCTCTCTGTCTCTGTCTCTGTCTCTCTCTCTCTCTCTCTCTCTCTCTCTCTCTCTCTCTCTCACACACACACACACACACACACACACACACACACACACACACACACACACACACACACACACACACACATATACACTCTGTCACTCTGTCTTTCACTGTTTCACTGTCTCTCTTCTCTCTCTGGTCTTGTTTTTCATATCACCTGCCACCCTCTCTCTCTCTCACTCTCTCTCTCTCTCTCTCTCTCTCTCTCTCTCTCTCTCTCTCTCTCTCTCTCTCTCTCTCTCTCTCTCTCAGCATACAGAGAGGAGGTGCAACAGCTAACTACCTGGTGTAGAACCAACAACCTGTCTCTGAATGTTGATAAAACTAAAGAGATGGTTGTTGACTTCAGAAGAGCACAGAGCGAACACTCTCCACTGAACATCGACGGATCATCGGTAGAGATCGTCAAGCGCACCAAATTTCTTGGTGTTCATCTAGCGGAGAACCTCACCTGGTCACTCAACACCAGCGCCATCACCAAGAAAGCCCAGCAGAAGGCTGAGAAAGGCACATCTCCCTCCCCACATTCTGACCATGTTCTACAGAGGGACCACCGAGAGCATCCTGAGCAGCTGCATCACTGTCTGGTTTGGGAACTGCACCATCTCGGATCGCAGAAACCCTGCAGTGGATAGTGAGGACAGCTGAGAAGATCATTGGGGTCTCTCTTCCCTCTATCATGGACACTTACACCACATGCTGCATACGCAAAGCTAACAGTATTGTGGATGACCCCCCCTACACACACACACACACACTCTTCATCCTCCTGCCGTCTGGAAAAGCATTCGGGCCCTCACAAGCAGAATGTGTAACAGTTTCTTCCCACAAGCCATCAGACTCCTGAACTGTACTGTAAAGAGTACAACATACACACCCACATCATCTGTATGGACTGCACAGACCTACACCACATACACACACTTCTAATATACATCTATCAACTTGTTTACATGCTGCTTACATTCATCCAACTGTTTACATGCTGTTTACAAACTGTTTACAAACTATTTACAAACTGTTTACAAACTGTTTACATGCTTACATTCATCAGACTGTTTACAAACTGTTTACAAACTATTTACAAACTGTTTACAAACTGTTTACATGCTTACATTCATCAGACTGTTTACAAACTGTTTACAAACTATTTACAAACTGTTTACAAACTGTTTACATGCTGTTTTGCATACTTTTTTTTACCTTTCTGCTCTTTGCACACACTGTCTAACATTTCAGTCCTTTTGCTCATACTGTATAATATTTCAGTTGTTGCTGTTTTTGCACAATCTTATACACTATCTCAGGGACCTGCTGCTAAGAAACTGTGTTCTTCATTCTAGTATTACTGCACGCAATATTGTCTGAACTTACATTATTTACATACAGTATTGACACTGGCCGGTCGGTGCTGTTTTTTGTTTACTGTCTTTTGTGTACTGTCTTGTCTGTCTTGTCCTGCACTGTCTTGTCTGTCTTGTCCTGCACTATCTTCTGACCGGATCTCAGCATGTCTGGCAGAAATTTCATCATGGATGACTGCTCATCAGTTAAAGCTCAATCCTAGCAAAACTGAACTGCTGTTCATCCAAGGTGATTCATCCCCAGGTCATGATCTTGCTATATCCTTGCACAACGATCTGATCTCCCCTTCAGCCACAGCTCGCAACCTTGGGGTAACCATGGACAATCAACTGTCCTTTTCCTCTCATGTTGCTAACGTGACTCGCTCATGTCGGTTTCTTCTCTACAACATTAGAAGGATTCGGACATTTTTGTCCACACACTGCTCAGGTACTTGTTCAGTCTCTTGTCATTTCTAGACTGGATTACAGTAATGCACTGCTGGCAGGTCTACCTATGAACACAATTCAACCTCTGAAAATGATCCAAAATGCAGCTGCCCGGCTTGTTTTCAACCTGCCAAAGTTCTCGCATACCACCCCGCTGCTGCGATCCCTCCACTGGCTTCCGGTAGCTGCACGCATCAGATTCAAAACACTGATGCTGGCCTACAAAGCCAAAAATGGACCAGCCCCCTCTTACCTCAAAGCCCTCATCACTCCTCGCACTGCACCCCGCACCCTCTGATCTACCAGCACTGCTCGACTGGTTCCACCATCTCTCAGGGTAAGAGGCAAGTATACTACAAGACTCTTCTCTGTTCTGGCACCAAGGTGGTGGAATGAACTTCCCCTAGAGGTCCAGACAGCGGTGGTGGTTGAAGACCTACTTATTCAGGAAACACTTCAACTAGCACTTCTTTCCTTATCTTTTGCATTAAAAAAAAAAAAAAACCTTTGACACTTTTTCATTGTAACTTTGAACAAATGTTTTAAACTCATGGTATCTTAAGTATGTAACCTAGTGAACCAATGCAATGTTAGAGATTTAAGCACTTATGTACGTCGCTCTGGATGAGGGCGTCTGCCAAATGCTGTAAATGTAATGTAAATGTCTTGTCTGTCTTGTCCTGCACTGTCTTGTCTGTCTTGTTTGTATTGTCCCACACTGTCTTGTCTGTATGGTCTGTATGGTCCTGCACTGTCTTGTCTGTCTTGTTTGTATTGTCCCACACTGTCTTGTCTGTATGGTCTGTATGGTCCTGCACTGCCTTGTCTGTCTTGTTTGTATTGTCCTGCACTGTCTTGTCTGTCTTGTTTGTATTGTCCTGCACTGCCTTGTCTGTCTTGTCTTGCACTGTTTGCACCAGGTTGCACAGATGCACTTTATGTATCCAAGACTACTTACTAAGTCCTTAGCCCTGTCTTTGTTTTCTACGTTGTCTCATTTCACTGTGTACTGCAACAGCTATATACAGCTATATACAGTATGCTTGTAATGACAACAACTTTCACTCTGTCTTTCACTGTTTCACTCTCTCTCTCTCTCTCTCTCTCTCTCTCTCTCTCTCTCTCTCTCTCTCTCTCTCTCTCTCTATCACACACACACACACACACACACACACACACACACACACACACACACACACACACACACACACACACACACACACACACACACACACACACACACACACACACACACACACACACACACACACACACACACACACACACACACACACACACACACATCTTTCACTCTGTCTTTCACTGTTTCACTGTCTCTCTCACACACACACATTATGTCTGCTTCTCTCTCTCTCTCTCTCTCTCTCTCTCTCTCTCTCTCTCTCTCAGCGCAACACACCCCCAACCCCCCACACCACACACATCTTTCTCACTCTCTCTCTCTCTCTCTCTCTCTCTCTCACACACACACACACACACACACACACACAATCTTTCACTCTGTCAGTCACTGTATCACTCTATCACTGTCTCTCTCTCTCTCTCTCTCTCTCTCTCTCTCTCTCTCTCTCTCTCTCTCTCTCTCTCACACACACACACACACACACACACACACACACACACACACACACACACACACACACACACACACACACACAATCTTTCACTCTGTCTTTCACTGTTTCACTGTCTCTCTCTCTCACGCACACACAAACACACACATTATGTCTGCTTCTCTCTCTCTGTCTCTCTCTGTCTCTCTCTCTCTCTCTCTCTCTCTCTCTCTGTCTCTCTCTCTCTCTCTCTCTCTCTCTCTCTCTGTCTCTCCCTCTCTCAGCTGAAAAAACAAATCACTATTTCTGGGACTGGAACTGTAATTTTTCTAAGCTCTAGCGCTCCTTCATTTTCTGGAGACGGTGCATTATGGCCTGGTTATATAATGCAATGTGTTTTTCTGTGAAGCGTCGACTGCACAACGGATCTGCACGCTTCTTTATTTCACTTAGCGAACACTTCATCAGCAAAGCCCTGATCAGCCATGCGCTGTATGATAGACACCAGCTATTCGTCAACACTGCGTTCTCACTCACACAGCTGGGACTTGTTCGTTGTTTAACCGAAAGCACACAGTTTTTTCCCCCCCTCCATTTATAACACTCCGTGTCATTCCTGCTGAGTGTTATGCGACCATTATAGCCTGTTTAATATGTGTATACTGTATGCTTTATAGTCTACAAATTGCTAAACGATACACGGTGATATCAGGGTTAGTCGAGGGGACGTTTATCCTGCTCTGGCTCCCAGTTCTGCACTTTAAACAAAAGAAAAGTAACAAAACAGTCACGCTTACGAGCACCATTTATAACTCTAGAGAAATAAGGTGGCATTAATTAAAGCTCATTGATTTCTAATTCCGTCCTCCTGAACCCCCTTAGAGATAAATATCCGGGATTAACATAGTCATTTAATTTTAAGCAGCGCTGAAGACAAACAGAAGCATAAACTTAATTCCTTACTTATTCCAATTATTTGAACTTTATTATCGATTCTCATCCCACATGCCATGTATTTCATTTTAAAGTGACACATCTGAATGGAATATTTATAGTTTTCTACTAAAAAAACATCATAAACTTTCGAGTGTTGTAATAATAAAATAGATTGTAGTTAAAAGTATGTACACCCCAGGGCTGTTGAATTCCCAAGGTGAAGAAATCAGAGGTTGTTGATTAAATGCCGTGTGAGATGCTGATGCTACACACTGATCAGGCGGAACATTACGACCACTGACAGGTGAAGTGAATAACACTGATTATCTCTTCATCACGCCACCTGTTAGTGGGTGATATATATTAGGCAGTGAGTGGACATTTTGTCCTCAAAGTCCATATGTTAAAAGCAGAAAAAAATGTAAGCGAGTTTGACAAGGGCCAGATTGTGATGGCTAGACGACTCGGTCAAAGCATCTCCAAATATGTCCAGGCTCTGTCTCCCTGTCTCTCTCTTTGTCTCTCTCTGTCTGCCTGTCTATCTCTATCTCTCTCCCTTTGTCTGTATCAACCTTTGCCTGTCTGTCTCTCTCTCTGTCTGCCTGTCTCTCCTACTCTCTCTTTGGCTGTCTGCCTCTCTCTCTCTCTCTCTCTCTCTCTCTCTCTCTCTCTCTCTCTCTCTCTTTCTCTTACTCTTTCTCTTTGGCTGTCTGCCTCTCTCTCTCTCTCTCTCTCTCTCTCTCTCTCTCTCTCTCTCTCTCTCTATCTCACTCTTTCTCTTTGGCTGTCTGTCTCTCTCTCTCTCTCTCTCTCTCTCTCTCTCTCTCTCTTTCTCTTTCTCTTTAGCTGTCTGACTCTCTCTCTCTCTCTCTCTCTCTCTCTCTCTCTCTCTCTCTCTTTGACTGTCTGTCTCTCTTTGACTGTCTGACTCTCTCTCTCTCTCTCTCTCTCTCTCTCTCTCTCTGACTGTCTGTCTCTCTTTGTCTGTCTGACTCTCTCTCTCTCTCTCTCTCTCTCTCTCTCTCTTTGACTGTCGGTCTCTCTTTGACTGTCTGACTCTCTCTCTCTCTCTCTCTCTCTCTCTCTCTCTCTCTCTCTCCCTTTGACTGTCGGTCTCTTTTTGACTGTCTGTCTGTCTGTCTGTCTGTCTGTCTGTCTGTCTGTCTCTCTCTCTCTCTTACTCTTTCTCTTTGGCTGTCTAACACTCTCTCTCTCTCTCTCTCTCTCTCTCTCTCTCTCTCTCTCTCCCTCTCTCTCTCTCTCTATACGCCTGTCTTACTGTCTCTCTTTTGTTCTCTTCTGGGATGATACACATGCAGAAGAAGAAATAAACTTCAAATAAACTTCAAAGAAGAAAAAATATGAATATATCGATCACGCCAAAGGTTTTTTGTCAGCAGTCGAATATCAGAAATATGAGAAAATCAATAACATCTCACTTTAATTTCACACGGAAACCTACTCGTGTCCCAGAGCAGGTTGGAAGAAAATTCTATTTATAATATTACTTTCCCTCTGGTCCACAGTTTCACACTCATAAACATTTACTCATAAACATTTTCAATTTTGGAAGAAGTAATATTGATTTAAAAAAGAATAAATGGGAACTATTGCTCTGTAATTCACATCCTGTGTGTCTGTACAAAAAAGTTCTTCAGGCTGAGCATCTTTATCCCACAATGAAACTTTTCTGGGGGCAAGACGTCTGCTTTCCTCACACTGTCCATACTCTGTAGGCTGACTGTCTTCTCTTATTGTTGTGTGTGTGTGAGATTGTTGTCCTGTGATGGGTTTGGACCCCATCCAGGGTGTCCTCCACATTGTGTCATGTGACCGTGAACGATAAGCGATACAAAACATAGATGGATGAAACGTTTCTATCCTGATGCGTGTGGTCTCTTTTGACTCCGCCCCATCAACAGTGTACGAAAGCTCACTGAATAATTTTGACGAGGTAATGATGTAAATCATATGCTATGAACTTTAGCTTGACTGGATCTCAACACAAATCTCAACACAAACATGAAACCTTTAAAAATTGTGTGTAAAATTTTTATCATTAATTAACAATTTTGAGCAAGTTGTGGCCTAATGGTTAGAGAGTCTGGCTCGTAATCCCTAGGTTGTGGGTTCGAGTTTCGGGCCGGCCACGACTGAGGTGCCCTTGAGCAAGGCACCGAACCCCCCCCAACTGCTCCCCAGGCGCCACCGAATAAATGGCTGCCCACTGCTCCGGGTGTGTGTTCACGGTGTGTGTGTATATGTGTTCACTGATGTGTGTGTGCACTTTGGATGGGCCAAATGCAGAAAACGAATTCTGAGTATAGGTCACCGTACTTAGCCGTATGTCACGTCACAATGATCTTCGGGTTTGAATGAGGCTCAGCTTCCTGTTTTTGTCTGACAGGAATAGGACCTGACCTGGTCTCCTGTTTTGTAGCTGATCCACCTGAAGGTTCACTATGTGGTGCATTATGGGATGCTTTTCTGATTTTTCTCGTCAATCTCAAGCAGAAATATGGCTCAAGTGGTTAAGGCTCTGGGTTGTTGATCAGAGGATAAAACCCTAGCACTTGACCTGTATCTCCATGACACAGTTTGTGCACTGAGCTGCTGCTACATGATTGGCTGATTTTGACTCATGACCAGTCAGTTACTGAGGATAATGAATGAATGAATGAACAGTTGAATGAATGGTGTAAATTCACGTTAATGAATGTGTAAGGGATCAGTGCAGATCCGTCATGGATCCGCACAGACTTATGGCCATGTGCATTTGTGTTTGTTTGTGTCTCGTGATTGCCCCGTCGTCGTCTGCTCCTCCCGGTCAGCATACCTGTTCCCCATTGTGTGTGATTGTCCCTATCTGTATATATGTGAACCGCATTGCCTTAGGCAGTGCGGCTTCATTAATAATATTGTTAGTCCCCCTGTGTAGTGTGGTTTATGTTTGTCTTCCTCATGTATTAAACCTCTTTCATTTGAAGCTATCCTGTGTACTGGTCTCCAAGCCACCTCCGACCAGGTCCTGACAGAATGTCATATTTGTCCAACAAGCTTTATATTAACTCACTATAAAAAAAAAAGAAGTATAAAGTAAATCTAAATTTGCCCTGTAAATCTTTATGGGTAAGGGGGGGAAAGTGTCTTGTTTTATTGTCTCTCTATGTAGCTATTCAGTTATGTCATTAATATATACAGCTTTTCAGCAGTTTACCTAGATGCCTGTAACTACTGCTGTAAAATAAAGGGTTTTGGTTAATTAGCCTATAAACTATTAAGTGTGTGTGTGTGTGTGTGTGTGTGTGTGTGTGTAAAAACAAGGTCATGGGTAATTAGAGGCTAGTGAGGTATGCCTTTAAGATGTGAAATTCTTTTAAAATCCCCCTTTTGCTCTAATCGATGTCTCCTGCATTACTTTCAGTGCGATCGCATTAACATTGAATTATAAAACAGGACGAACGCTACAGGCCTCGAGTGTGAGTGAAGAGCATGATCCATATTTTATAGTTGCATTTAATTAGACTAACCTGTAGCTCATGAGAAGGACCAACCATGCCTAAAAGCTTTCTGCTCTTTTTCCACCACCTAGAAATGAGTATCATAAATAACAGAGTGATTAATAAATAAAGAATGGTAGCAGGTAGTGAATAACAGTCTGAAATCTCTCTCTCTCTCTCTCTCTCTCTCTCTCTCTCTCTCTCTCTCTCTCTCTCTCTCTCTCTCTCTCTCTCTCTCTCTCCTGTGTGGTTGTTATTAAGGTATGCCGTCCCCGTTCCCCTCTTCCTGTAGTCTACATGAGTAATGTTTCACCAAATGGACCAGCAAAAACACAACACAGCGCGAGCTCAGCATTTCTACTGTTCATTCATTTATGCGTTCTAATGAATATGCGCATAATTTCATTGCATGTATTTTTTATGGTTGTTCTTTTTTCTTTTTATGTGCGTTTATAGCTGTCCATTAATTTTTCTCTTTTAAGTGCGCATGTGTGAGTAAGGAGAAGGTCACCAGGAGATTATTTAAATATGCCAGGAGGCTGCTGAAAATCAGCACACCTGTCTGTATCCGTAGTGAGAAGGAGATGTGTGTGTGTGTGTGTGTGTGTGTGTGTGTGTGTGTGTGTGTGTGTGTGTGTGTGTGTGTGTGTGTGTGTGTACTGCATTATTTATGCTTGAAAAGACACATTTGTGATGGCTGAGGGAATACAGTGCTTCTGGGAAATGGGCCGTTTAACATGTGTACCTGTAAAAACATTTTGATCTGGAA